>NC_081413.1:260639481-260804481 GCF_030272615.1 Cryptomeria japonica
AAAATCGAAGGGAGCGTTTAAATATGGAGGTCGGCCTTCATTATTTAATTAAAAAATCGTTTAAAAATTGCTTTATTTCACAAAAGTCGGCCTTAGGGTGAATGGTGAGGTGAGCGCTATAGAGGGAGAGTGAAATCTTCATTTTCACATCATCATTTTACCTATCTCATATGCGATCAAAGGGAGAAGTGCGAATTTGTATCCAAGGAAGTGCGAATTGTGTTTGAAGAAGTGCGAATATCATCCAAAGGTGGCGCTAATACTTCCAAGGTGGTGCGATATTTGAAGATCACGTCGAGGACAAAGGTGGCGAAATTGATTTCTTGAGGAGATCACGTTGAAGACCATCTATACCTCAATTCTGCCTGGCCGAATTTTGTTCTTTTTGCATTCTAGAGTTAGCTCTCTATTGAGGTATGGCGATTTGATTTTTATTGTTTTATTTATTCATCGTCATATTTTAAATTTTGAGTTATTTTTGAATTTTGAATTCCTAGCTCGATCGTTTTTTAGGAAATGATAACTCAAAGACTTATCATGATGTTTCCTAAAAAAAAACTATTCTCTAATCTATGTTATTCATTGCAAAATCTAGTTCTAATAATGAAATGTTGTGTAGGTATGGCGACCCCGAAGGCGGGAGCATCCACCAGTCGCTCAGCTCTCATGAAAGAAGATCAGAAGACCGAAGAAGTGGAGACCAAGATCGTGTCGAAGTGGAACAACATTGGAGATACCAACTTGGGGAACTTCAGCACGAAGAAGTTTCGAGAGGTCCCTTACATTGGCAAGCCATCACCTGTCGCCCAGAGAATAATCGAGAGTGGTATCATTAAGGCGGCTGGCTTTCCTCCAGCTGTTCAGTGCCACGAGTTGATGATCGAGTGTGCTCGTCACTATGATCCACAGTCCAGGACGATCGTGTCCAAAGAGGGAAACACTTTGGCGTACCTTTCAGAGGAAGCTATAAGTGAAGCTTTCCATCTTCCAGAGCACAGGGACATGATATACAAGAGCATAGAGGGAGCCAGATCAATGTACGAAGATGATCCAGATGCTTGTCTAAGCATTATCAATAAGAACTGGCTACTCAAAAGCCGTCCCCGTCTGAGCAAGGTCCCGAACACACCACACAGGATTGATTTCCAGGAGGAGTACAGAGATTTAATTACCATGCTCAACCGAGTTACAGGAGCCCCTCATGCCTTCTATTTTGAGAAGTGGATGTTTTACTTCATCCAGGTGATTGTTCAAGGGAAAGGTACGATACATTGGGCTAGGATGATTAGCCATTGCTTAGACGTACAGTTGAGGAGACTCAAGGCTACTAAGTCCTTCCACATGAGTTCATATGTCATCTATGCCTTGATCAGGAGTGTTGAATACGCAGGACTACCTCACAGAGGAGTGATTGGAAGAGGACCCGGCGAGGTCAGAGCTTGTGATTCCTATGCCTACTTGCATCATCCGCCAGGGAGCAACTATAAGTTGGTTAATGATACTTTCACGATGAACATCACAAGGACGTTGCAAGGTGGAATTCACAACAGGTTATCTCAGGATGCCTAGGAATTCATAAAGAGGTACGGTGCTTGGTTCATTCAGTTTCCCAAGTTCACTTATATTAGAGTGCATGGATGTCCTTTACCACCATACATGTTGCCGAGATATCCGACAGACAGAATTGTGTTACTTGAAGTAACAAGACAGTTGGCAGCATATGTGAAGGCATTCAGACACAGACATCAGAATGGAGTTCCAGTACCTATCATTTTGGGTAATTCAGTTGAGGTATGTCCTAATGCTTTAGCTATGGATGACGCAGAGAAGGAGTTAGCCTTGTATTCTTTTTCATCTTTTGCTTTGAGAGAAAGCTTTGATCCACATGGACATTTAGAGGAGACAGTCGGCAGGAAGTTTAGGCATGAGTACCAGATTGAAGATTTTATGATGAATCTCTTAGATGATCTTGAAGTGAAACGAAAAATGCATTCTAGATTGCCTTTGGATTTCATCAGGAAATGCAAGATTTATAGAGTGGCCGACCAAGCTCAGGATAGTGGCAGACATATTCAGTCTTCCTATGATCGAGAAAGCAAAACAATAAGGTTAGATTGGAATGAGCCCGAGGTCATGGATTTAGATACTTTGATGGCACCAGTCTTGTCTTGTACTCGCAGATGGGTAGACGTTCAGCATCAGAAGTTGAGAGAACAAGGCATAGCCATGACTTTCACTTTGGGAGAGAAACCTGCTGAAGGTGGAGCTAGTGTGAGTGAAGGCAATCCTAATCCTAGAAATTCAGGTGAAGGAAACCTTCGATGTGCCAGTGAGGGCAATCCCCATTCAAGAGGTTCGAAGAGGAAAGAGAGACCTGGAAAGAGAGAATCTTCCAAGAAGAAACAAGAGGCTAACAGAGATCGATCATCCGGTACTTCTTCTAGACCTGAGAAGAGAACAATTCAAGTGGAAGAATCCATGGAGTCTATGGTACAGAACGATAGGCAGAAGGAAGGACAGGCACAGCATGGGTCACCAGATGGATCTCTCCAAGACTATGAGTTAGATGAAGACAAAGAAGACAATGAAATGACATCTCCTCCCAGACAAGAAGAAATAGTGCATAAAGAGATTCAAGTTCAAGAAACAAGATCGATTATCCCAGATTGGTTGAAGGAAAGATTAACCAAGGTGATCGTAGTAGAGGACGAGGACAATGCAATTGATTTAGAGAGCCTTGTTGGACGCTCACATGAAGTAACAGAGAAGAGAAAGGCTACCAAGATGTCCAAGATGATTCGAGATGAGACTGGATCCAGGAAATTGCAGATAGCTACACCGGCAGCAGACAAATATGAAGGTGAGATCCTAGCCGAAGAATATGATATACAGACTTTTGAGTTAGGACCATCCACAGCAGAACAGACTTTAGATGATGCTACTGATTCATTTGAGGCACTGAAAGACAAGCTTAGAGAAGAAATGGAGAAGAATAGAAAGCTTGAGAGAGAGGTCGGTGCATGGAGGACATATTTCAGTCACATCAATGAACCTTTGGGACGTCAGGATCCAGCTAGATCACCAGTGCAAGCACTTCCACTTCAATCAATCAATGAAGCAGAAAGATTCAGGAACATGGTCCAACGTACAAGTAATTGGATGGATAGATCTCATACAGTGGCTATAGAATTTGCAACAAGGATGATGAAGATTATTCATCAAGCTATCCAAGTTCTTGAGATGATCCACAATTTGATGATAATAGTAGCTGCATTCGCCCATACCAAGGATGTTATCATTCCTGTCTTGAAAGTTATTAGACATACATCAAGGAAGATTTTAGCGCAGGAGAAGATCTTGGAGGGAGAACCTCACAGTTTGTTTCATTGGTCAACCTTACTCCATATGAAGAATGTTTTCTTCGAAGACATCAATACGAGATGTGGCCAAGTTGAGGAGGTGATCAATCCTATCCAGGACAGAGTATTTGAGGTACTTCGTACTATTCTTGGCAGAAGAATCGAGGTCGAGACAGATGTGGATATGCAGGAACTAGAGGATAGAATCAAGATCATCTTTTGCAAGGACGCAAATGTTACAGATGAGCAGTATGATCAGATGTTTGCCACCATGCTCCTGATTGAAGGGACAAAGGAACTTGAACCTTCATGGGACGCAGCTCTTCTAGATGCATTCGATCAGGTCATCCATTTAGAAGAGAGTGTGAAGAATCTTCCCGAGATTCCAATCGTAGAAATCGAAGGAATCGTTTCAAGATTCATTGCATATGCTAAGAAAGAGAATTGGAAAGGGAATAAGATTCTAGATGAAAGGTTGTTACAGATGACATGACATCTTATTTCTCATTGGTTTATGTCTCCTAGGTTTTTGTGCCAAAATTTAATATTTGGCTATGCATTTAATATTGTTCAGTAAAAAGGAGGCCATTTGTAACAAACCCTAATTAGGGTTTAGATGTCATGATCTTGACCGTTGATCTACTTTCGATCCGGACCTTTCATTGTAACTGGGGATGCTATTTATACCCCCATTTTTCATTTCATTTGGTAATAGTGAATAGTGTAATAATCAATAGTTGATATAAGAGAGATTAGAGCTAGAAGCAATTTTATTTTGTAGCAAGATTGAGTTTTGAAGAGAGGAATTCAAGCAATTGTTGTACATGATGATTTGGAAATCAATGAAATATTGAAGTTATGGTGTTTTGTTGCAAATTTCTTGAGTTATCTTCATGGTTGTTTGATTTACTTGAATTGTGCTCAATCAAAGTAGCTTGTTAGTTTGAAGGACATTGTGTGGGACTTGATCTTTGGTAGGATTCGTAATCCAAACCACTAGCTTCTTGCTGATTGTAGGAACGCCTTGCGTGGTCGACTGGAGAATACTTTGAATCCCCTAATCTTCAACCATTATTGTGTCTTGGATATGTACCTTCGTGGTAGTGTCCATGATCTTTGATGCATTGAATATCATTTTATTACCTTAGAAGATCGCACTAATTTCAATTGAGTTGTTATCTTATGGCAAAATTGAAGTTGGTTGAATCTTGCCAAGTCTTGTCCATACTAAGTCATTCATAGGGTTAGACTAGATTAGACCTCTTCCAAACCCTACTCTTTTGTTATTTTTGAATAGTTTCCTTAGTTTAGTAAAATCTTTGAACTTTCGGAATACGTAAGGCCCCTTGGAGGAAACAGCAAATCACATCATACCACTGGAAGCTTGTCCACACGTAGAGACCCTACTAAAAGAACCTTGGAGTCTACCTAACTGATCCTTTACGCAAATCTTCAGCAGTTAGAGACTATTTTCTCAAGAGAGGATAAGATGCCTATTGGTATTTTATTCTGTGTATGATGATGTACAAAATACACGTCAACAGGTAGACATCCCTTTATTCTTGATCTCCAACATCTTAATAGAGCCCCTGGATCCCATACTCTTATGTATAGACATCTGTGGATTCTTTCACCTTTTTCATGATGCATCCTTTGATGAAAATAACTTTGTAATGAAAAAGTACAAAGCATCAATCCTCTACTTTCATGATTAACTTTGTACCTTGGATTATAATTTAGAAAATGGTCAATATTCTTACCTTCAATTGCTGGTCTGAAAATTGCAGCATGCTCAACTCCAACATTTTGCTCAAGTGTATACTCCCCAACATAACTTCCCTGAAAATCAAACATGCATGTTTCATGAAATGTAACATCTCACTCATAGGCTAAAATGGCATCATCATAATGATCAAAAAGCTCATCAACAATTGCTGATTTGAAAATTTCAGCATTCTCCAAACCTTCATTAATGTTAATTGAGGCATCTTTATCCTGCTCATGACTCTTGACAAGATCGTCTTGGTATTCTACCTCATAAAGTGGGTTATGAAATGATAACTTTGCTTTTATAAACTTGAAGGTTGTTGATGTTTTATAGCTTCGATCGGAGAAGTGTCATTATTATTATATATATGAATATCTATATATACACATGACGAATATTTATTATTGTTTATACAAATCAGAATATGAGCATTGTATCCATAAGTGTCGATTATATTGATCATTTCATTTGATCAATATGAATCGACTTTTCTTATAGAGAATCCGATATATAATTAACATCATGCTTATCGGCTTAAGTTGATCTCCTAACGATTATGGAAATTGTTATTACACATAACAATAATGATTAACGATTCTGGGAATTGTTAAATGCTAAACGATAAGAGAAATCGTGGTTGTATGTTAAACCGAATAAACAACGATTAAGATATCATTGCTTTGCACAAACCTTAGGTATAGAGACATCGCAATGAAGAGTCATGTCTCTACGTATGTGGAGACATGTCTTCATGTACGTAGAGGCATGTCTGTCCATTGACATGCCTATACTGTAAGGTATATAATATGGTGCAGTTCGAGTTTAATAAGGTAAGTACAGTAATCATAAGTGCAAGCCTTTAGGATATCAACCTGCCTCATATAGCAGACTCTCATACAAATTATGCATTAAGTTGTATTCCCTTCATATGTGCTGCAACCTGCATTCAAGAGTTCATTGATAAATAAGTTCATAAATAAAAAATAACTGTTTACCTATCAAATCTGATCCAAACTTTAACATGGTATCAGAGCTAGTTTGAAGAAAAGATCTGATCAGATTTATAGGAGGGAAACAACCAAACTTCATTAAAATCTCTAGATTTTTATATTCGTCAAAATGGTGAGTGGAGTTAGGCCAGAGGACCGACTTGAAGGAGCTGCAAATTTTGTATCTTGGAAATTTAGAATGATGCTCACATCAAAGGAACATGAATTAAACACTCTTGTGTAAAAGGCCTTACCCATGCCCGATGAAGAAGACGAGAAACTCCTATGGACAAGAAATAATAATAAAGCTATGAAACTATTGGTGGATGGAGTAAAAGATCACATTGTTCCAATTATCTCAAAATTAGATATTGCTTATCTAATGTTTTCAACACTAGAGAACATGTTTGAGATAAATAATACTAGCAGGGTGCTTGCTCTGAAACAGCAATTACACCACATCAAAATGAACCAAAGTGAAACTACCACTTCTTATTTCATGAGGATAACGGAACTAAGAAACCAATTATCTACTATTGGTCACACATTTGATAGCAAGGAATTGACTATGTTGGCACTCAACGAACTCCCCACTTCTTGGGAATCTTTTATTCAAGGAATTAGTGCTCGATCCAAACTCCCCAAATTTGATCGATTAAAGATTGATTGTATACAAGAAGAGTCCAAATTGATTACTAGAGGGACTGGAATTAACTCCCAAAATGAAGAAATGCAAGTCCTAAACACTCAGTCTCACAAAAGAGGAAGGAGGAATAACTTCAAGAAGAGGAGAGGCAAAGACTCAACCAGGAAGCAATCCTTCAAAAGGAAGAGGGACCTATCTAAAGTACAATGCTTCAGATGTGATAAATATGAGCACATTGTTGTAAAGTGTCCTAACAGACCTAAGCCTCAAGCCTCAATTGCTGAAGTCGGTGAGCCAAACACAGACTCTGAAAGACTTGTATTCTACTCTGCTCTATCCAGCCAAGTATCAACCAACCTCAACACCTGGGTAATAGACAGTGGGGCATCTCGGCATATAACAGGGTTCAGAGAGCACTTAGACACTATGATAGAGAAATCTGATGAGGAAGTCACAATTGGGGATGATTCAAACTACCCAGTGAATGGGATTGGAACTTGTACGATTCAATTAAAATCAGGGATTGCCCTTCAATTGACAGGTGTGCTATTTGTACCAGGCATCAAACGCAACCTAATCTCAATATCAGCTCTTGAAGATAAAGGATATAGAATCACCTTCATGGATGCAAAAGTCTTAGCCTGGCCTAAGAACTCAACCATCAAAAAGGCCCACACCATTGGAGTTCGACATGGTTGCCTATACAAACTTTGTATCTCTCCTTCACAAGCACTTATTCATGAATCTTCTAACACTTGTGAACTGTGGCATAGAAGATTAGGGCATCTTCACTTTCGTGCTTTACCTTCTATAGAGAAAATGGTGATAGGGATACCTAAGCTGACTCAAGAACATGAAGGAATCTGCAAAGGGTGTGCCTTAGGAAAAAATACCAAGGGCACATTTCATAATAGTGAAAGTAAATCCAAAAATGTATTAGAAATTGTTCATTCTGATTATGTGGACCCATGTCAATACCCTCCTTAGGAGGATTTTTGTATTATGTCATTTTTGTAGATGATTACTCTTGGAAGACATGGATATATTTTCTAAAGTGTAAAGAGTCTGATGAAGTCCTTAAAAGGTTCAAGGAATTCAAAGCTTTAGTAGAAAACACCTCAAGTAGAAGTATAAAAACTCTTAGATCAGATAATGGGGGGGGAATACATCTCTGAAAACTTTTAAAAAATTTGTAAAAATGTTGGGATTAAGAGGGAGTTCACTGTTTCTTACAACCCTCAACAAAATGAGGTTGCAAAAAGGAAAAACAGAACTATTGTAGAAGCAGCCAAAGCCATGATGCATGACCAAAACCTTCACACCTCTTTCTGGGCTGAAGCCTCTAGTGTTGATGTATATATCCAAAATAGATGTTCACATTCCTTTCTTGACAACAAAACTTCTGAAGAAGCGTTCATAGGAATAAAACCTGACATAAGTCACTTAAGAATTTTTGGCTATCTTGTTTACATTCACATCCCTAAAGAGAAAAGATCTAAATCAGAACCCTTTGGGAGAAAGGGAATCTTTGTTGGGTATAGTGAAACTTCTAAAGCTTATAGGGTCTATATCCCAGGTCAAAAACAAATTGAACTAAGTAGGGATGTAATATTTGAAAAAGATGTTGCATTCAAAAGATCTAAGGATGTTAATGAAACAAAAGATGAACCCCCTCAATATAGTGAAAAGGATCACTCCTCTAAGATTTAGAATGAGACTCACAAACAAACTGAAAGCAACACTCACATTGAACCTATGGACTATATGGTTGAACCTAGGGACACTAATGTGACAAAGAAAAGACCACTATGGGCCAAGAAGATGATTGAGGAGGCTGAAAATTATGCAGCTTCAAAAGGAACCTTCAGGGAAAGTAAAAGACCTAATAGATTCTCTAGCTACATTTCTCTAATGAGTGAAATCATTAATTTAGAACCTTCTACTGTGGATGAAGCCTTCCAACATCAAGCCTGGAAAGAAGCCATGACAGAAGAGTATAAGTCTATTATCAAGAATGATGTCTGGGATATTGTGCCTAGGCCTAAGAACAAATCAGTAGTGTCTTCTAAATGGCGTTTCAAAATCAAACATGTTGCAGATGGAAGTATTGAAAAATACAAAGCAAGGTTTGTCGCCAAAGGTTTCTCTCGGAAAGAAGGAATTGATTATGAAGAAACTTTTGCTCATGTTGCTCGATACACTTCTGTCAGAGCCGTGATTGCTATTGTTGCATCTAAAAGATGGAAAATCCATCAAATGGATGTAAAGACCGCATTTCTTAACGATGTGATAGAAGAAGAAGTCTATTTGGAACAACCTGAAGGATTTGTAGTACATGAACAACCTTCTCATGTTTGCAAATTAAAGAAAGCCTTATATGGGCTCAAACAGGCTTCTTGAGTGTGGTATGAAAGGATAGATCACTATCTATCAGGACTTGGCTTCTCAAAGAATGATGCAGATCCGAATCTATATTTTAAGGTAATCAATGGAGATATGTTAATTCTTATTCTTTATGTTGATAACTTGTTAATAACAGGCGAAGAGCATCTCATCATCAAATGTAAACAAGAACTTGTAGCTGAATTTGATATGAAGGACTTAGGGCCTCTACACTATTTCCTCGGATTAGAAGTATGGCAGCAAACTAATGAGATCATTCTAAATCAAGGGAAATACACTATTGACATTCTAAAAAGGTTTGGAATGATGGATTGTAAGTCTATGTCCACTCCCATGGAAACAAACTTACACAAATTAAGAGAAGCAGCTACAAGTTCTGAACCAACAAATTCCACTCTCTATCGGCAAATGTTTGGATGATTGATGTACTTGGTCAATACTAGACCAGATATTTGTTATGTTGTGAATGCACTCAGTCAGTTCATGTGTGAGCCAAAGCAGATACATATAGTCGCAGCAAAACACATCTTGAGATATCTTCATGGAACAATTGGATATGGCTTAAAATATAAAAAAGTAGATCTAAACTTATACGGATATATAGACTCAGATTGGGCTGGGAGTACGATAGATTGAAAAAGCACATCAGGGTGTTGCTTCAGTTTAGGATCGGCCATGATATCCTAGTTTAGCAGAAAGCAATCCTCAGTTGCTCAGAGCTCCACAGAAGCAGAATACATTGCAACATCTATGGGAGCACGAGAAGCAGTATGGTTCAGAAAACTCCTTGTAGGATTGTTTGGAAAATCCTTAAACCCAACCATTATCCACTATGACAATCAGAGTTGTATAAAGCTTTCAGTAAACCCAGTATTTCATGACAGGTCCAAACATATTGAAATACCTTATCACTGTGTTAGAGACATGGTGGAAAGAAAGGTAATTCAGCTGAGATATATTAGTACTGAAGATCAAACAGCAAACATTCTCACCAAGCCTCTAGCCAAAACAAAGGTAGAACACTTCAAAGGTAAGCTTGGTATAGTTGAAATGTAAAATTTTGAGTTTTGAGTCTTAGCATTATTATTGTACTAATATATTCTAATATGTTTAATATAAACTCCTTTTGTCATTTTTGGCACCTGTGTACATCATTAAGAAGTGGCAACTTCTGAATGATAATCCCTTGTATTGTCAGTAGTTATTGGAAGGTGACGACTTTACAATAACTCTGAAATCTATCATGATAGATATCATATGGTTGATATCTGTGAACATGTCATGATAGTGCATATTTCTTATAACAATTTTTTATCATAAGGTTGATATCCTGAAATTGTTGGGATATATCATGGTGGATATTAAGTGCTTAATATCTGAGTATGCCATGATTTCCATACATCCCTATGGTAGGCATCATATGGTTGATGCCAATGCACATACCATATTGGGCATGTTGAGTTCTGGTAAGTATCATAAGTGTTGATACTTGTAGGCCATTGCTCCTGATATCATCTCTACTACACGATGTGTAGTTTCCTACAGACATATAAAACTTGTAATTCTCCTCCCTAGCTAAGAGGGAGTGTTGATGTTTTATAGCTTCGATCGGAGAAGTCTCATATGTATAAGTAATGCATATTATCGTTGACATGAATATATATATATATGTAATAATAATAAGTGTCATTATTATTATATATACGAATATCTATATATACACATAACGAATATTTATTATTGTTTATACAAATCAGAATATGAGCACTGTATCCATAAGTGTCGATTATATTGATCATTTCATTTGATCAATATGAATCGACTTTTCTTATAGAGAATCCGATATATAATTAACATCATACATATCGACTTAAGTCGATCTCCTAACGATTATGGAAATCTTTGTTACACATAACAATAATGATTAACGATTCTGGGAATTGTTAAATGCTAAACGATAAGAGAAATCGTGGTTGTATGTTAAACCGAATAAACAACGATTAAGATATTGTTGCTTTGCACAAGCCTTAGGTATAGAGACATCACAATGAAGAGGCATGTCTCCACATACGTGGAGACATGTCTATTCATCGACATGTCTTCACGTACATAGAGGCATGTCTGTCCATTGACATGCCTATACTGTAAGGTATATAATATGGTGCAGTTTGAGTTTAATAAGGTAAGTATAGTAATCATAAGTGCAAGCCTTTTAGATATCGATCTGCCTCATATAGCAGACTCTCATACAAATTATGCATTAAGTTGTATTCCCTTCATATGTGCTGCAACCTGCATTCAAGAGTTCATTGATAAATAAGTTCATAAATAAAAAATAACTGTTTACCTATCAAATCTGATCCAAACTTTAACAAAGGTTGCTTTTAGTGGCAAAATTTTAACATAATTTTTATGTGTAATAAATTTAGACCTTCAAAATTTAAAGTGTCCAAATCATAAGTACCAAATCTAGTTCTCATCTTTTAATTTCGATTGAAAAACTACATGTATTGTTTCATCAAAAGATCAAGTGGATTTTTTTAACAAATTCTAAAAATCGTATTACTTGAGAAGGTATTTCTTGAGTGATAGCTTGTTGGATTGAATGTGAGATTTCTCGAGAAAATTCAACCCTCAAATTTGGTTTGAACTTTAAAGGAAACATTCCTACTGCATGGCATATGTTTGGGTGAAAATAGAGCCTTCTTCCTTTTTGTAAATGTTGTACATATCTCCACTTAAAAAATTTGTTGAGTTTACAAAAAATATTTTGTTTTTATAGACTATACCAAAAAATACAAAAAACAACAAAATATATAATAGAGACTTTTGTAGTGAAGTCTTAATAATATCTAAGGTTCAATTTATCAAAGCTTAGAAGAATTTAAACTTTGCTTATCAATACAGGCATGAGATCATATCACTTCATCCAAAAGATGGATCTTATAGAGGTATGGAGAATAAAATAATTTTAATAAAATATAGAAAATTGTAGGTAATATTGATTAAGTATAGTAAAATAGAGATAGGGGAGGACCTAGAACTAGCATAGACCATGTAAGAGGATGCTACATGTTAAAAAGATTAAAAAATATTAATCAATGATTTTGGGATTAGATATTCTAACACCAAATTACTTGGTCTAAGCATATGTTAATATAATATAACTTTTTAGTTTGCTTCATTTCGGTTTATGTACATGTCTACATGATCTATTGTTCTTGCCAAATTAGGTTATGTTATATGATAGATTATACATTACATATCTAGGAAAATAAATAAAAAGGCACATTAGAAGGGAACAAGTGTATGTTAAATCTTGAATATATTTTCTATATGTTTTATGGGTCTAAAGATCCTTTAAATAGGTAAAATATATGAACAAATATGTTTGCATGATAGTCTTTTCTTTATGTTAATAGATGCTTATGGAGTGCGATAAAATAGAGTACATTTCCAACACTTCCACATAAAATTTATTTCATCACATGGAGCAACTAGAAGATGGGGGCGTGCATATAACTAATGACTTATTAGCTACCCATGTATAAATCAAAAGCATTTAACACTAATTCTTCTAAAAAAATATGCAAATATTATCTCTGCTATTTAAGGTTTGACAATGCCATTTGCAAGTTTCTCATTAGTTTCATCTATAAATTAGCTCAATTTTTTTTATTGAGGACATGCTTATGAACAAAGTGATGATGTACTTCAATATGCTTTGTGTGAGCATGAAACACTAGATTCTTGGTCATCTTTAGTACACTTTGATTATCATAATACATAATTGTGGGATTAAGTTGTGTGTGATAAAGACCCTTAAGAAGCTGTCTATTCCATATTGCTTCTCATGTTACAATAATTGCTTTGTACTCAGCTTTGATGTATGATAATGTATGTTCATTATGTTTTTATTACAACTCCGTGAAATAATAGTAGATCCTAGATCAATGAAGTAACCAAGGGTTTTTTTTAGCCTATGCAACCTCTTGATGTGGTTTTTATGCACATGCGAACACAGAATAAAATATCAAAAAGTATCTTATCCTCTCTTGAACAAAATCTCTCAAATGCTGAAGATTAGCTTAAGGATCACTTGCGAAGACTCCAAGGTTCATGAATGTAGGGTCACTACGTGTGGATAAGCTCTATTGGTTGATGTGATTATGCTGGAATCACAAGGGGACTTACATTCGAATGCGTGAATGCTTGATTTGCTGGAACTCGATCATCTGATGTATGGTGATGCTCTTTGTCCTAAACTAGCTTGATTTTGAAAAAATGGCAAAAGGTAAAGGGTTGAGAAGGTCTATTCTAAGGCCTAGAATGTCTTAGAATGTAAGAACATAGATGAATGACTATATGGAACCCTACCGAGTGAGGTCTCACCATCAACTTGAACAATTTGACACAAGCTCAGTGCAATCTTCTAAGGACGTTTCAAAGATGTTCGAATCAATACCATCAAACATTGATCACCATTCAAGTTAATGCATAAGCAATGAGTGTAGAATGATTCAAAGTTAAGCTCATATCATTCCAGTTGATCACACAAGGCACACTTACAAGCAGCAAAAGGCTAGTGGTATGGATTAGGCGGATTCCACATGAATACATTCAACAAATTCTCCCACTCAATCTAATCAACATAGAAGCAAATCGAGAAGCAAAGACCATGCAAGTTGTTGAAGTAACAAATCAAATTCACCATAATTTCAATGAAATCAATTGTTCTTTACAACCATGTTTGGCAACAATCTTTGCCTTCTCCTACTCTAACTTATATTCTAATTGTTATTCTATTCACTATTAACTATTCTCCAACTATTAACTATCAACCTTGACAAATGAAGAGTTTGAGCTTTATATAGAGAGCTCATTTACAATGAACGGCCAAGATTGATTCTCCATCAATGGCCAAGATTTTACAATGGAAACCCTAATTAGGGTTTGTTACAACAAACTCACTTTAGCCAATGAGAAAATTGCATTCAGTGAGCATGGACCAATAGATAACAAGGGTAGGTACATCAGAGTTTGTACATTCATGGGTGAGCTTGGTTCATTGAATCAAGATGCGTCAATGTGGACCTCTCTGATTGGTGTAGTAGCGACTAGGATGTGTTGTGCGAATCGCACACCCATCCCTGTCTTGGACAAGGACCCCCTAGTTTGTGCCTTTCTGTCTTTGCGGAAGAGGAAGGGGATATGAAGGGTCAAGTTGGTGAGTGATGGAGTCTGGAATGTTGTCTTGATCTCCAAATGCCCTGAAATTTGGCTAAGTCTGGAATGTCTTGCTCTGAAATTTGGCTAAGTCTGGAATGTCCTGATCCTGAAATTTGACCAAGTCTGGAAAACTAAGGAATCCTACAAAAACTAGAATTTGCAATATAACTCCTAGAGGTCCGAAACCACTCTCAAACATCCTAAAAGTATATATGGAATACAACATAAATGTTATATTCCATAAAATGATCCTTCGGCGAGATCTTCACAAACTTGCCCAAGTGCCCAAGCTCGCACTCCTTGAGGAAAATGTTTAAAATCACTAAAATGCCCAAATTCAAACCCTGGGGCTCAAATGTGAAAAAGTGAAAAAGTTGCCAAAAGTGCCTTAAGGTCTGAAAATTCACTTAAGTTGCCAAAAGTGCCTTAAGGTCCGAATTTCACTTAAAAACACCAATTTCGGACCCTAGGGCCGAAATTCGAAGTTTTTTAAATTTGCAAAAAGGTGGTTTAGGTCCGAAAATGCCTCCAGTTTGCCAAAAGTTCAAAAACTCTGAAATTTACCTTGAGTTTGCAAAATCGGGCAAAAGGTCCGAAATTCCTGGAATTTGCACGAAGTGTTTAAAGGTTCTAAATTTCGGATAAAAGGTTAAAAATCGCGAAAACTCCGAAATTTGTAAAAACGCCTTGAAACTCCAAATTTGCAGAAGTGTTTAATGGTCCAAAAAATTTTCGATTTTCCAAAATGGGCTTAAGGTCCGAAGTTTTTAAGTTGCAAAACATCTACAAGGTCCGAAAATTACCTTTCAGTTTGCAAAAACTTCCCAAGGTCCGAAAATTGGATAAATTTGCCAAAAACGTTAAGTCTCCAAAATTCGCCATAGAGCCCAAATTCGCAACACATAAGGCAAGCATGGGGATTCGAGATTGGTAAAATTCCCATTCCTCCGAAGAACACAGCGCAGAAAGTGTAATAGACATCAAAGCTTGAAAAAACGCAGAGTTCGTAATTTGGAAGATGAAGATGTAAAGTTTAAAGTCTACAAAAGTACCCCCCCATTCTCCGAAATTCGCCAAAAAATGCATGAGTGTTAGGATTTTAAAATTTGTAGGAGCTCTTCAAACCTCCAGAATCGCGCTACAAGAAGTTTTCAAAACGCCCAAGACTCCAAAGGTAAAATCACGCAGAAGTAAATCGCCCAAACACTATCAAGACCAAGGATCAGATTTCACATTCGAAAAGAAAGGAGAAGCATTTTCAAGATACATCTCACATAGAGCTTCTCAAGCCAGATGTCGTAATTAAATTTAATGTTTGTTAAATTAAATTATTTAATTTTTCAAATTGATTTAATGAAATGAAATTGGTTGATTGATCGTAGGACGTCATTGGAGAACCAGGAGAAAAACCTGAAACGCAAATCAAAGAAGGATCGCAATCAAGGCCAGGCACTGAAGACTGGAAAAGAAAAGATGCAAGAGCGCGAGAACAACCGAGCATTGGGAACCGTGCCACTGAACAAAGATGGAGTCCACCGACGAGATTGAAGGCAAAAAGCAAAAGAACACTCAGTCTATGCATTCTCAAAAAAGCACACAATTGGATTTAAGTCCAGAAATTCAGTTTTAAAACTGAAACTGCCTTATTGTAAACTACCTATGGGTCCCGCACAAGATATTTTTGTGGATAACTATTCCCAACCACCAAGAAGATTGGATAGACCTGAATTAAAGCCAAATAGTGGCAGGTAATTGAGATAGTTGCTGGTTGGATAACTGAGAATTAATTCGGCATGGGTTAAAGCTGCCAGCTTTTGAAAGGCAGATCAAGACCCTTGGATGCAATCCATCCTAGCATTCGATTCAAAATTGTAATATCTATAAAAGGCAGAGGCCTTTCTTTTGTAAAGGGTTAGATAGTCAGATGGTTAGATGGTTAGATTGTTAGATAGTTAGATTTAAGAGTTAGAATAGGTTAGATCTTAGCAGTGGCATAGAGATGTTGCAGAAATTGTTGTAATAGGCAGCTGAAATCAATATATAGACATTGAATTGGTGTTTATTGTCTTGTTTTCATCCTGTTTGCATGGTTTCTCTCAGCATTTTAGATAGATCTTTCTATTTTGGGTGTGCAGGTATTTGATAGATTCAGGCTCATACCACTGAGGATATACTGATTGTGTATCCTTTTGTATGGTTAACCTGAGCCTTTAATTATGCTTAGTTCAATTGCAGGTGTCCGTCTGAGCTGCACTAGAATTGGGTGCTTAGCCGTGCGTCTCCAGTCTGAAAATCTTCCAAGTCCCTTTGAAGATTGCACCGTTCCTGCAAGGTTGTGAGCTATTCTGGCCAAGCAGGAACTAGTTATGTTGAATCCATCTACCCGCATACCCGTGTTGTTAGTTTTAGATCTCCTTACCCTTTCTTTTTGCTCTTTATTGCGTAATTCGAGAATCACAACAAGCTAGTTTGTTGCAAATCCTAAGTCCCCCTTGTGTTTCCAGCAAAACACATCAAACCATTGAGAAATCCCACAGTCAAGACCTAGCAAAAGAAACCTTGAGGTTATCCCCTTTGATCAAAATACAGAAAATAGCATTAGGGATTTCCTTATCTCAAGAGAGGATAGGATACTCAGCTGGTTATTCTATTCTGCGTTGGCCGTATGGAGTTTGCAGCAATGCGATTTCAGACACGTCAACAGAATTGGCGCTAGAAGGAGGGTCGTATGATGAATGTCTAAATAGCTAAATCCGCATCATATCAGTCCATAGTTGTAAAGAGTAACCCTGCAGCTTTTTTTACCCTCCGCACGCAACAAAATTGGGGAGGGCACCTTAACAGTTCCTTGCGGCAAGTTGAGTCTAATCGACCTTTTAAATGCTATATTCGGGATATGCAAGATCCCTGTTAAACCAAAAAAGCCAAAAAAATCAGAAAACCTGAAAATACCAAAAATATTTCTGAGTCAGTATGTTGAGCCAGTCGCTTCTTGAAGACTGTCTACAATCCGAAATTTTTCAAATCCAGCAAGAGCTAAGTTGGCAGTTCTATCCAAGGCAGCTGTCCGAATTTGCATCTTCAGCTCACTGTAGAATTCATGACACCACAACGCACGATGAACTGAATTGCTTGACATTTTTGTCAAGGGTCGAGCTCGCATTACAGGGGCAGATATTCTTTTGGGATGTCCCCAAACCAGAGGCGACTGTACAGCCGGATATCCCCAATCCTCCGTCTAGCATCGATGAGTTTACCCGTTTTAAGAATTTGATTGAGAACCAATTTGGTATCGAAGAGGAGTTATGCTTGGAGAACGTGTTGTCACCTTGGTGGTGCAGAATTCACCACACCCCACATTCAGAGTTCACCTGCTCACTATGCATAGAAGCAGTCAGTCAAGTCAAAGCCCAATTTGGACTATCGGAAGAACCAGAGGAGAGCATCACCAGCAAAGTGTGGAGTGCCTACCTTGCTGTAGACGAGTATAGAAGATACAAAATCAATACAGCACCACACCTTCTGACAATGTTAAGTTGGGGCTATCAAGTGTTGAGCAAGATGAACCAGTCAATCAAACCGAGGTAGCAGATGAATTTATTATCCCTGCAACTGATGAGACAGTGTTCAAGAGGACGATCAAGGGAGCTTTGTGGATCAGCCACAGGTTGAAGAGCAGTTTGCAGCAGCCCCACAAACGGACGATGCAATCCAAGAGTCCGTCGAGGAGGTTTTTGAGAGCCAATCAATCAAAGAGTCCCTACTGTTTGAGGACGTACTGATAGAAGTACATAAGGCTGCATTGTTCACACGATATGAAGATGCACCAGCAGACGATGCACCCCTCTTTCCTGAGTTCGAGTTCGGTTTTGAGATCAACTATCAGCCTGCGCCACCCAGTGAAAAATCTGATGCTGATTTGCATACACCAGACGCTATCGAGATGCTGCACCACCAATGGCGACCTCCTGATACAGCTGCTGAAGCCTTCCCACCGTACAACCCATCGTGCAAAACTTTGCATGACTCGGAAACCTGCCAGGTTGTTTCTTTCCCTCCCGCTGTTAATTCTGAAAATTTTCCATTTAATTTTGAATATTCTGGAAAAACAACCTGTAAATGGATTAACCACGGACCTACTGAACTCCCTCAACTAATAATTTTGCCCAATGTCTTGGTTAAATTCGAGAGTGGCCAACTGAAAATTTTCTTTTCAGAATATAAAGACAAACCAGCCAAACTAAGAATTGTTCCCACTGCCCTGTTACTGCTGCATATACTGAAAAATCATCATGGATCGGGAACGCATGTATATAACCCATCTTTTGTACAATCGGTCTCTTCTTGTACATAGTTAGTTTAGGTTTTTGTTCGTTTTCCGTTCTTTTAGCTTAGATTTCTTGTTTTCTGCTCTAGTTTAGTTTGCTTTCCGTAGTGTAGGTGTCCTTTCGGAAGGGGTTGTCTCCCTGTCAGTTTTTGAAGGGGTTTGTTTGCTTTTCCCAGCTCTGGTGTACGAAGTCGGAAAAAAAAATTTCGGCTCATTTCTTGGATGCTAACTTTGGTAGAGCGCCTAATTGACGGTTGCCCCCGTAGTCAATCCATTTTGGTTTAAGGCTTAGTCAGTCTAAAAATTTAGTTGCTTACTGCATCTTGTCACCAACGTTGTGATCACTGCACTTTTAAACGCTTAAGTCTGTCGTTTTATCAAAGGGAGGTCACTGCAAGTGAAAAAATTCTAAGGCTCTGCTTCAACGACCACTGTAACGCTCAATCCCACGTAGGCTTCACTGCTTACCAGCCAAGGTGAAAAAGTGAAAATAAAAGAGAAAAATCAAAAGAAAAGAAATATCAAGTTGCTTGGCTTTGGGAATGAAGACACCTCTGCCGATTTTCAACAAGAAAATTTATCGGAAACAGAGCAATCTCTGTGAGCTTACAGGCGATAACTCCGTCGGGGCTATAGATGCTTGCTGGCAGCGGGGCTCTATCCAGGTTGCTTTTGGAGTTAGAGTTGCTCTACGTAACTTGCATTAACTAAACAATGATATCTCAACCTTCTTTAGGCTTGAATGAACTTCACTACACACACTCGATTTCTCAAGGTTGGTGACTTGATTCAATTTGTGACCTCATTTTTACTTTGAATCTGTCTTTTGTCATTTGGGTTGTTTTGTGGGGTATATACTAGAGATTCTCAGGTTCGATCCGGATAGTCATCCTTGAAATGTTCAGGAACATTTCCCAGCCGAGTCGCCATTTGTTGTGCGAATCGCCCAACCATCCCCGTCTTGGACAGGGACCCCCCAGTTTGTGCCTTTCTGTCTTTGCGGAAGAGGAAGGGGATATGAAGGGTCAAGTTGGTGAGTGATGGAGTCTGGAATGTCGTCTTGATCTCCAAATGCCCTGAAATTTGGCTAAGTCTGGAATGTCCTACACTGGAATTTGGCTAAGTCTAGAATGTCCTGATCCTGAAATTTGACTAAGTCTGGAAAACTGAGGAATCCTTCAAAAACGAGAATTTGCAATATAACTCTTGGAGGTCCGAAACCACTCTCAAACATCCTGAAAGTATATATGGAATATAACTTAAAGTATCCTGGAATTTGCACAAAGTGTTTAAAGGTCCGAAATTTCGGATAAAAGGTTAAAAATCGCGAAAACTCTGAAATTTGTAAAAACGCCTTGAAACTCTGAATTTGCAGAAGTGTTTAATGGTTCGAAATTTCTCCGATTTTCCAAAATGGGCTTAAGGTCCAAAGTTTTTAAGTTGCAAAACATCTACAAGGTCCGAAAATTACCTTTCAATTTGCAAAAACTCCCCAAGGTCCGAAAATTGGATGAATTCGCCAAAAACGTCAAGTCTCCAAAATTCACCATAGAGCCCAAAGTTTCAACACATAAGGCAAGCATGGGGATTCGAGATTGGTAAAATTCCCATTCCTCCGAAGAACACAACGCAGAAAGTGTAATAGACAACAAAGTGTGAAAAAACGCAGAGTTCGTAATTTGGAAGATGAAGACGTAAAGTTTAAAGTCTGCAAAAGTGCCCCCCCATTCTCCGAAATTCGCCAGAAAATGCATGAGTGTTAGGATTTTATAATTTGCAAGAGCTCTTCAAACCCCCAGAATCGCGCTACAAGAAGTTTTCAAAACGCCCGAGACTCCAAAGGTAAAATCACGCAGAAGTAAATCGCCCAAACACTATCAAGACCAAGGATCAGATTTCACATTCGAAGAGAAAGGAGAAGCATTTTCAAGATACATCTCACAAAGAGCTTCTCAAGCCAGACGTCATAATTAAATTTAATGTTTGTTAAATTAAATTATTTAATTTTTCAAATTGATTTAATGAAATGAAATTGGTTGATTGATCGCAGGACATCATTGGAGAACTAGGAGAAAAACCTGAAACACAAATCGAAGAAGGATCGCAATCAAGGCCAGGCACTGAATACTGGAAAAGAAAAGATGCAAGAGCGTGAGAACAACCGAGCATTGGGAACCGTGCCATTGAAATAAGATGAAGTCCACTAGCGAGATTGAAGGCAAAAAGCAAAAGAACACTCAGTCTATGCATTCTCAAAAAAGCACACAGCTGGATTTAAGTCCAGAAATTTAGTTTTAAAACTGAAACTGCCTTATTGTAAACTGCCTATGGGTCCCACACAAGATATTTTTGTGGATACTATTCCCAACCACCAAGAAGATTGGATAGACCTGAATTAAAGCCAAATAGTGGCAGGTAGTTGAGATAGTTGCTAGTTGGATAACTGAGAATTAATTCGGCATGGGTTAAAGCTGCCAGCTTTTGGAAGGCAGATTAGGACCCTTGGATGTAGTCCATCCTAGCCTTCGATTCAAAATTGTAATATCTATAAAAGGCAGAGGCCTTTCCTTTGTAAAGGGTTAGATGGTTAGATTTAAGAGTTAGAATAGGTTAGATCTTAGTAGTGGCATAGAGATGTTGCAGAAATTGTTGTAATAGGCAGCTGAAATCAATATATAGACATTGAATTGGTGTTTAATGTCATGTTTCCATCCTGTTTGCATGGTTTCTCTCAGCATTTTAGATAGATCTTTCTATTTTGGGTGTGCAAGTATTTGATAGATTCAGGCTCATACCACTGAGGATATACTAATTGTGTATCCTTTTGTATGGTTAACCTGAGCCTTTAATTGTGCTTAGTTCAATTGCAGGTGTTCGTCTGAGCTGCGCCAGAATTGGGTGCTTAGCCGTGCATCTCCAGTCTTAAAATCTTCCAAGTCCCTTTGAAGATTGCACCGTTCCTGCAAGGTTGTGAGCTATTCTGGCCAAGCAGGAATTGGTTATGTTGAATCCGTCTACCCGCATACCCGTGTTGTTAGTTTTAGATCTCCTAACCCTTTCCTTTTGCTCTTTATTGCATAATTCGAGAATCACAGCAGGCTAGTTTGTTGCAAATCGTAAGTCCCCCTTGTGTTTCCAGCAAAACACATCAAACCACTGAGAAATCCTGCAGTCAAGACCTGACAAAAGAAACCTTGAGGTTATCCCCGTTGATCAAAACATAGAAAATAGCATTAGGGATTTCCTTATCTCAAGAGAGGATAGGATACTCAGCTGGTTATTCTATTTTGCGTTGGCCGTATGGAGTTTGCAGCAATGCGATTTCAGACACGTCAACAGGATGCCACCTCAATCTTGCACTTTGTAGACTGGATATATTCATCATCATGAAGGGATATCAAGACATATCTCTTGATACTCATCTAGCTCGCTCAAAGTAGTGGTGATGGGAATTATTGATGCAGTTGAGTCCTCCTTCCACCCTTGCTTGCTTACCTTGGAGTGATTGTATGACTTCTCCTTAAGCTCCTCACTCCAATCTTCTTCCAACCTGATCCTTTTGATCTCTTTCCTTACCTCCTGCAAAATAAACAATCGGGCATCAAACATACATGGTATATAACCTTTACATACTACCATTTTGACTTAATTCCTCATTCTGATTTTATGTGATTTTCTCAAAAGAGTATTGATAATAATCAAGGAACTCGTAGCTGAAGGGATTTCGCCTTGTAGAAGATGAATTTGCTGCTCTTTAGATGAATTTGGGTTGCTCAATAGTGAAATCCGCTTCCCTTTTGATAAATTCGCTCCTCCTAAACATCAGATCCACATCTTCAATGCTCGAATTTGTCTTTCTTGATCATCAGGTCCGCACCTTCAATGTCTAATTTCACCCTTGTGCCGCAGCAACTCACCTATATTCTGATAAAATTCGCTTATGTGCTGACAAAATTTGATGTCTAGCTGGAGAAATTCGCTGTCTTGCTGGTCAGATTCAGTAGGTCTGCTATCAAATTCACACTTGGAGAGAAGAATATACTTGAATTAATGGTTGAGATGAATTCGCTCTAGGACCCTTGGAAGGTACATGTTCCAAGTAGAAAATTCGCTCCATGTCCTCTCCAAGGACAAGGTCAAGGTATAAAATTTCGCTCAATGTCCCTTGGAAGGACATGTCTTGATAAAAAATTTCGCTCTAAACCATCAGCAAGGTACATACATGACCTTAGCAAAAATTCACTCTGTCCTTTGGAAGGACAGGACCCAAAAATGAAATTCGCTCTATGTTCTTTGGAAGGACATGACCTAAAATAAAAATTCGCTCTATGACCTTTAGGAGGTACGCCATCTTCACATTAGTTCACTTTATGTCCTTTGTAAGGACAAGTTCAAGGTAGGCATTTCACTCTATGTCCTTGATAAGAATTTCGCTCCACCTTGGCAAGGACAAGACTTGGAGGTTTCATTGTAGAACCTCTATAAGGACATGAATCAATTTCGCTCTAGGACCTTAGGAAGGACAAGACTCTCCAAATTCGCTCTTGACCCTTAGCAAGGTACGAGAGCTAAATGTAAAATTTCGCCCTAAGTCCTTAGAGAGGTACATGATCTCAAATAACCTTAAACTCAATTCTTCACTTTCCTTCACTCTACTAGATCATATCCCAAATCTTCACAAAACATGTTAACTTTTACCCTTCAAGAATGCTCAAGGAAGGAAATCACTCTAATCTTGAGGCAAAGGACGGGTCTAAGGCAAGTTTGCTCCAGCAAGGGACATGACCCTATGTAGACACTTCATTCAATCTCTCCCCTTGCCTATACTTCATTCATCCAAACTTCCAATTCTTAAGTCACTTCAATGTCTATGTCAAATTAATCTTCAAAAGTGACCCTAGGGAAGACTCCTCATTCAATCCCTTTCCACCTGAATTGATGAATTCTCTGGCTACTCAAGAAATTATATCCCTTCAATGCAAATATTAATAGCAAGGACTTTAAGACAACCGAGGACTAAGCAAAAAGGACTAATCCTATAAAGCGAAAAGTGGGGGTCCCCATTTGCAATGGGGTGATGTGTGAATACCTCACAGTACAACCTATCCAATATGAATATAAAAAACCAAAAAGTATAAAATCTTCATTCTTTAAATATTCCAATATAAAGTTTTGTGTTCCTTGCAGATATCTCAAAACTCAATAGATTCCAACTACATGAGATATGTGTGAGAGTCACTCAAGGACTCAAGCTCCCAAGGTCACCTACAAAAACCAAATTAACCTTCTACAAGAAAGGGAAAAACAAAGAGCATAAGTTTTCAATAATGGATGCAAAATATACTGTATCATTATGATCAATGATATGCGTATTCAATCTAGGAATTGTTTGGAGTTCAAAAGTTGTTGAAAATAAGATGATCTATGATGAATATAGTAAAAGGTTTGAGATCATCAAAATATATTCCTCTAAAGAGTTTATGCAAGATTGGAATGTTCTTCTTGGTAGTTTTCAGGGGATCAACAAGATTATGTTTCGAATAGTTGGCGCTACAAACCTTGGGACCCAAGAAATTACATGATGAGTACATTGAATGGATTACTCCATATTGTGATACAGTTTGACATACCTTGTGAGTACAATGACAACAAGCAAGGAGTATGTGTTGAGGCACTCTACAAACTTATTTGGGATCCTGTTATTCACATGAAGATCTAAGATTGCTTTTAGGCAAGTGATGCAGCCATGATTCGGAGGGTCCTCAAAGAGAACAATCCAGATCATGCAGCAAGAGTAACACAACGGAAGCAACAACACAACACAGAGAAAATGCAAGATCAAGCATCCGCAACATCATAGATTCCTCACAAACTTGCCGGCAACATTCGGTAAACATACAAGCTGACAGACCTAAAACAGAATACCTTCTAGATTACAATCCATCCGGACCTTCAAGAGGTATCCAAAATACATAACATGAAATCGTCCTCATACAATCTTTCGCTCTCCTCTAAGGATCAAGTACAACAACATATATAGCATCCGAAACACATCCGGGTCGGCCACAAAAGATTACATTCTCCAAGACAGGAAAATGAAACGTGTAAAATAGGCTAGACTCAAAGTGTGAAGATCTCCTCCGCCAAAGCCAAGAATGAAACGCGAACCACCAAGGAAGGTTGGCCAAGGGCCTAAGAACATCATGTGTGGTGCCAATCCGATCCGCAAGTCAAGAAATCACTCTGCAAGGGAAGAAATCTCCAACTAGCCATTAAGCTCAAACTACTCGGGAACCAAGATCAGACAATCTGGAAGCGATAACTTGTTGGAAAAGAGTCCAAAAGAACTCAAAATCTAGAACAAGTCTGGAAGCCAAAAATCTGATCCACAACGAAAAATGAACAACTACCGAAAAATGCTGGAAGAAACATAGAAACAGAACAAGAACAAGATTGAAAAACAAATATTTTGGTTGATGCAAGATTGCTCGTCGACCGGGGATGCTCCTGCATCAGCAAGCCCTTTCTAGAAAGGGGAGATTGTAATAACCCTCCCGAGAAAGCATTCAACGATAACCTAGTATATACTATCCATTGCTCAAAAGATACAATAATTTACTAAAGCCAATGAAATCATAGTCGCTGAAATGAGTAATAAGAGATGAATTCTTAAAGAATACATATGTAACTCGATTATATTGAAGAGATATTGATAGTAGCACTTGCTCTTTGAAAAGGCAATGACTATGTATTTAAGAAGATATTCAAAGAGAATTGTTTTAATATTTTGTTTCAGACTGAAGGCACTCAAGTGAGGCATAACGGGCTGAGGGAAGGTGGTATTGATCCACCCGTCTACAAGGCTGAGGCACATGAACAAAGAGCAACCCAACAGAAACAGCTCAAGTGAAACAGCAGCCGCACAAGGATTCAATCGGAAATAGCTATCCAATTGAGGCATAGCCTCTCATACCCTCTTCTCATGAATATATAGTCTTAAATCTGAGACAGCGATTGCTTATACTCCATTCATATTCAAGACACTTATTATATCAGATTTCATTTACAATAATTCCATACTTAATGATAATATGTCTACTGATATATACATACAATCAATCATCATAACCATCATCAAGATAAAACTGTGTTCTTAAGCAAGTCGAAGGTAACATCATAGTATTGATTTCAAGTTATAGTTGTTATCATACTCTATCCATTGGGGGCAAAAATTCTGAGTATCTCTATAAGGGGACATTATATAAAAGTATTTGTTGACTCAACTTTAGCATCTCTATTAATCATTTCTTCACGTTGCAATTGTAGATTCAAGGTTGCCAATTTTCCACTTAATGTAAGTGGTTTTAAAATTCCCTTTTGAATGAATTTGGCAAGCTATTAAGTTTGCAGAAATGAGATCCTTATCAGCAATGGTCTCACTTGAATTAATAGGACTATTTGAAAATAACTTTGAGCTTTGAGAGATGTTCAGTTACCTATTCATTTATTCTTAATTTGTGTAATTGAGTTCGAAGCATGTGTGGTCTAACATCATTATTATGCTCAAAGATTGGGGTAATTGCATCCCATGCTTCATTTGGTGCCGTTCCACACATTTTCTATCATTGTACCACCAATAGACAAGTTTATCAAGGCCAATGCTTGACATAATTTCTTATTGTTCTTAAATGAACATTTGTGGGATGTCTTTTTATAATTCCATTAACAATGGAGTTGAGGTTTGACAAAAGAAAAAATAACTTTCATCGAATGATGGCATTCTTTGTAGTTTTCAGCACTAGTCAACTTAGTGGACATGGCACCCAATATATTATTTTTTATAATGCAAAACTTATTTAAAAATTAAAAATTAATAAATACTAAACCGCCAAAAATAATTTTTCTATATTATATCAAGATAGACTTTAATAATAATATTTGCACAAGCTTCGCTTTTGTTTAATATTTATTACTATCAAAACTATATATTTCAATCTATGGCTTTTCTTTATTAAAGTCACAAATTATTTCCTTCAATTACAAGTATATATTAGTGCTACTCACTTTAACACAAAATATGTTGTAGAAAAGAAAAAGAAAAATTCACAGGTTTTTCATTTTAGCAATGATCTAACAATCAACACTACTTGATCTAATGCCATTTGAATAGATTTGTTCTCTGTCTAATTTATGAATCTAAAGATCATTTAGATATGTAAAATATTTGAACAAGATATGTGTCTACTTGACAGCTGTGTCTTCATGTTTTTGATTAAGGGTAACACTAATTCTTTTTTTATCCAGACCCTTGAACAACTAGAAAGCTAAGCATTAAATCACAGTATATCGTCTTCATATTAAAAGATGCTTACACAAACGTGGTTAAATAAAATTTATATTTCAGGCAGTGTAGCCTCTTGACTAAAAGACAGTAATGCAACATTTATTGTTCAATAAAATCTTATCGATCATTTTAAATGTAAACTCAGTGTAGGTGAATAAACTCTTAATTTTAAAAACCCTTTCGTTTCTAGTCTTTCACTCACTTTTGGCTAATAATTCTGCATACTTTCTTTAGTTTTTTTTTTTTAATTCTTCTTTTACTGTGAGTGTTTCTGAATTCCATTAATTTGTCCTTTTAACTTTGATTTTCTTCTCTATTCAGAAAGGCCTTGTTTCATATATCAAAAGGTACGCTTCCAAAAACGCCAAGACTGAAGATTTATGGGGTGTCCTCTCAGAGGAATTGGGAGAAACTGTGAAAGAGATAATGAACTCTTGGACAAAGCAGAAGGGATATCCGGTGGTTATTGCAAAGCTCACGGATGATGGTTTGAAGTTAGAGCAGGTCTGGTTGATTCGGTTGTGCTCTTACCATGTTATTTGCTAATGATTTTGTATATGAAGGCATTGGATTTTTGTATTTTGTGTGAGCCCTAAACAGCTTAACTTACGGAAAATTATGTTTTCTAACAGAGTTTTGTGTTGTTTTTGCTAATATTTGATAAATTGCAGAGTCAAAATAATAGAAAGAAACTAAAATTCTAAAATATAAGTCTGAAGTATCGCTATCTTTGTGGCATGGATTTGGGCAATTATCTTGCTTATTGGCTTGGTAATCCTCTTCTAACCAGTGCACCACTATCTTTTGATACAGCCAATGTCTGAATTTGGCAGAAAAATTTGTATTTCATCACCAGCCTAATTGAAAACTTCATCAATAAACTCATAAATTTTATATGAGGAAAAAGATAGCAGGAGCTTTTGGAGGCATTTTAGGCCATGTAAACTTCCTGGCCCATGGACACACAATCTTGATCTGCATTCTGTTATAGTTTTATAAGCCCTCAAAATTTCATGTATAGTCTGTCTGGTTCTTCGGGCCCTTTTGATTCAAATGCAAAAGATGGGTGTTCAGCCTGGAAAGATTTCTGCACCAAGAATAAGATGGTTGGGGCTGTCCAATGCTGCTTAAGAGTATTTTGGTTTGTTCTGCTTTGGTTCTTGGGTGGTTTTCTCATTTGATCATGTTTTTAGAACCTCTGCACCAAGAATAAGATGGCTGGGGCTGTCCAATGTTTCTTAGAGTATTTTGGTTTGTTCTGCTTTGATTCTTGGGTGGCTTATTCATCGAATCATTGATGGTTGGGGCTGTCCAATGCTTCTTAGAGTATTTTGATTTGTTCTGCTTTGATTCTTGGGTGGTTTTCCCATTTGGTCATGTTTTTAGAACCTTTTCTAATTGTTTGTTGATGTAGTGCATATTTTGTGTTGTTAGTTCCATATAATTACTCATTGTTTCATTGTTTGATGTAGGAGCATCTTTGGATGTGAGAGCAATCTTGCATCAACCAAAAACATTTATTTTAATTTTTACTATAGTTTAGTTTTAAATGTTTTGGAGAATAAATTTTTGTAACAAGGCCTAAAATATTTGATAAATTATTTGACCAAATCCTAAGGTTTTAGCTTGAATAGGAGAGTGATACATGTCAACAGCCTCTTCATAACATATTCTTGGAATCTTCCACTTTGATCGTGGGTGGTGGTGGTTATAGGAGAGTAATTATTTTAAAATATTACATTTACCATTTACAAGTGTGTGTCTTCATACGTTAGATTCCAAAGGACACTTGGTAATGCATGTCTTACAACAGATTCTTGTGGAGTTATGGAACTGTCATAGTTGACCTGTTTGATTGGTTGTTAGTGGTGGTGGCTATGTGTAACATAAATGGAGCTTTTTGTATTTTATTTATTATCTTATGGTGGCATCCTTACTTGGACATGGTATTTGGGAAAAATATGATTTTACATTGATAATTTATGCTATTTATCATCGGTGGAAGTTGAGGTGGACTTGTGTAAAATTATGACAGCATTTAATGCAAGATTTAAATGATTTTTGGAGGGATTTTCAATGTCAACTTGGGATTTGGTTGGGTGACCCATAATGGGCTGTGGTATCCATAGGGGGGTTATTCATGGCATTACATTTCATAAAATTGAAGATGAGAGTTGAAGGTTTCAATTTGACAGTTGCAGGTTGAGTTTTGTAGATGAAAGACAAAGAATGGAGTGTAGCTGTAACTCAAGTGTGGGTTATTCATGGCATTACATTTCATAAAATTGAAGATGAGAGTTGAAGGTTTCAATTTGACAGTTGCAGGTTGAGTTTTGTAAATTGAAGGACTAAGAATGGAGTGTAGCTGTAACTCAAGTGTGGGATGAAATTCTCATAGTTTCCTCTTTGCTTATTTTCTGATTTATATCAGATTGGAGATTTTTTATTTTATGCCCATGTGGTTATGTGATGGTGATTCAAAATAGCTATGTATTTGGCAAGGTAAATTGTAGCAAAAATCAGAGAGGAAGGAGAGATTTTCTCTTGATTGTTCTTGTTTGTAGGTGGACTGATTTTGTATCAGATTTATGTCAGATTTGAGGGTGTTTGTAATGTGAATGGGGCTACCATGCATTTTACTATTTCAGATTTGCATTGTATTTCCAGTTTCAAGAGTACTTGAATAGAAAGCAAGAGCATAGTCTCGCAGTTTTTATGTCTATTCCTTTGCATTTCCGAGTTGCTTATGTGTTTGAACCCATCATGGTTTTGAAAATTCATATTTAAGTCAAATCATTTCAGTGGTTTGCATATGTTGTAAGATAGGAAAGTTTCCTTACATCATTGTTCATTGAATTTCATTATCTTATCTTTCTCATTTTGTAAAAGAATTTGAGCCCTTTCAAAAACTCATCTTTATTAATAATAAAAAGATTGTTTACAAATAAATAATACATTATATTCTATGAAAGCTACTTCAAGAATGTGAATTTTATTATTAGTAAATTTAGTTTAACATGTGTTCCCATTGCTTTCATATGCAGACCCAGTATTTGTCAAGTGGTGCACGTGGGTATGGACAATGGGTTGTGCCAATCACTTTATGCTATGGTTCATATGAAGTTCGAAAGAATGCACTCTTGCATGGAAAGGTTGAAGATGTCAGTCTTTCAGATTTCAAATTAACGGAGGCAAGTTCCCAATCTAGTTGGATAAAGCTAAACGTTGGACAGACTGCCTTTTATCGTGTGCAATATGATGACATACTTGCAACAAGACTAAGGTCTGCAGTAACAGCAGGACAGTTGGATGCTGCTGATAAATTTGGTAAGAACTAACATATGTTCATGAGAAGACATTGGCATTATTAAATTGCATTCAAACTGGGAAATAGGCAATCAATAAGAACTTGTGCCACTGATATGTTGTCAGGAATATTGGATGACACTTGTGCTATTGGTTTGTTGTCAGGACTACTGGATGACACTTACGCACTATGCCATGCCTGTAAGCAGCCACTATCAGCATTAATTTCTCTGGTGGATGTTTACAGGCAAGAGTTGGATTATACTGTGCTGTTATGCCTAATCAATGTAAGTATTTCTATCTGTAAGTGGATTGAGATTTCCATAGTTAAACATTTTCCATAATATAACTGGATACAACTGTGTTCCCATTTTTCTTCCAATGTTTCAAGTTTCCTCGGAGACCCTTCATCAGGGAATTTTGAAATTTCTATCTATGAATTGTAATCTGGAACATGGACACTTTATCGAGTAATCAAGTTTTTTGGTATGTTCAATGGATTGTTTATGTTGCAGGTTGGTTATGAAGTTTCAAGGGTGGTAAGTGATGCTATTCCGGATTCTGCTGATTATTTCAAGTTGTTTGTAAAGAACCTTCTTCAGTTTGCAGCCAAGTAAGTTGGATTCAATTTTTTTTTATCGTATCCTTATCTTCAATTCATGAATGGTGATTTTAGAGGTCGAGAAATCTATTTCTTTGCCTTTAAGAAGAGGTTCAAAATTGCTTTTGTTTTTTGTGGAGGTAGAATATTTATTGGTGTGCTTTATCAATGGAGGAGGGGGAAGAAGAACACGGAAGGATTGAATAGGATATTCATTTCTTTATTAGTAAATAAGCAAGGGCCTTGATTGTTCCTACTTCATTGGGACACTTTCTGAAGCAATGCATGCTTCTTGTTAAAAATAGAGTAACATGATGTAATGAAATATGAATACATATGTTGGAATTTCATTTGAGATTTTTCAGTTATGCTATCATGAGGAGACTGGTGGCTAATGAAATGGCTTCTTCAGTGTATCAAGATCAATTTAATCATTTATGTTCTTTTGGTCATTTTGTAATTCACTTCCTGGGTATACAGTAAACTTGGATGGGATCCTACTCCCAGTGAGAGTCACTTGGATGCAATGTTAAGGGACCAGATACTGACAGCTTTGGCTGAGTTTGAGCATGAAGAAACTTTAGACGAAGCTTTAAGAAGATACAAAATTTTCTTGAATGACAGAAGCACACAGATTCTGCCTGCAGACATCAGAAAGGTTGAGCTATGATTCTCACTGTTATTGTTCAAATTCGGGAAGTTCTGGTTATGAAACTTTATTATTATGATTTTTTTGGAGGCTGCATATACTGCTGTTATGAAAGATTGCACAGCTTCAGATAAATCTGGATATGAATCCTTATTAAATGTTTATAAGGAGACAGATCTAAGTCAGGAAAAGGTTCGGATTCTAGGTAAGTAAATTGTTATATGGTGGTTCAATTAATTGTCTGTAAACTTCAAACATTTAATCTTAGGAAACTCTGTCATAAACTGCAGGTTCACTTGCTTCATCAACAGATCCTTCTATTGTTCATGAAGCTCTAGATTTCAGTTTGTCATCTCAGGTATGGCTCACAAATGGCTATGCTGAATAAAAATAAATTAATCTAATGTCTAAATTCTTAGCTTCCTTGTGAAACTAGTCCATAGTATGCCATCTGAGATGACTTTTATTTGTCAAATTGAGAATGAAATTACTTTAATTTTATTTTCTTCGAGGTGCGGAAACAAGATGCAGTGTTTGTAATATCTGGAATTAGCAGAGAAGGGCGTGAAGCTACATGGATTTGGTTAAAGGTAATGGTTCATATTCAGGAGTCAAAAATATAAAATCTTAACAGGACGACTTATTTTATATCAAACTGATTTAAGATGGGCTTATTTTATGCAGGAAAATTGGGATTTAATCTGCGAACGTTGGGGTTCAGGACATCTGATGAATCGGTTTATCTCGAGTGCTGTATCTGGGGTTTGTTCCTCAACAAATTCACTTTAAATATTCTTTCTCTGTTTCTTCTAAAGATATTTCAAAACAGAGTACTGAAGCAGGTCTAATTTACATTTTTTTCTTACTTTCAGTTTACAAGTGAGGAGAAGGCAGATGAAATACAGGCATTTTTTTCATCTCGGATGCTGCCATCTATACAACGCACAGTTGGCCAAAGTATTGAAACTGTTCGTACTAATGCTCAATGGGTGAAGAGTATAAGGCAAGAAAAAGGTCTAAAGGAACTACTGCAGACAGTAGGCAGTAACAGTCGAAAGAATTGAGATTACAGATTCCATTTGAGACTAATGGGACTGAAAATGGGTTTCATGTAATTTATTTTACAGAGGTGAGCTTGAAAGGTAGCAATTCAAATAGTGCATATTTTGATTCTGAAAACCATATACATAGGTGAAGGAATTCCTTATAGCCTTTTATTATATCGTCACACCATATGTTGTCTTTGTGGAACTTTATTGCCCTGGTTTAAACTAGATGAGAAAACTACTCACTATAAATGATTTATATTTGTAAAATATATTAATCATAAATTACTTATATTATTCAAGATTTTGAATATAAATGATTTATATTTGTATGCTAGAATATGGTTGAAGGTGTAATTCATTTGATTCATGGATTCATTTGAAACCATTCAACTTCACTAGTAGACCAAGTGCCTATTGACTTGATATTTTTTCAAAATTATGGTAGAATGATTATTATTATTATACATTTTAAAAGGTTTAAAAGGGAAAGAAGTAAATTTAAATTGTTTTATAAATTTCAGGTGGGCTTATTTGAAACCATTCAACTTCACGAGTAGACCAAAGGCTCATTGACTTAGTGATATTTTTTCAAAATTATGATAAGATGATTATTATACTACATTTTAAAAGGTTTAAAAGAAAAGGAAGTAAATTTAGATTGTTTTATTAATAAAGTTTGAGAGTTACATTTTATTTTATAGATTATTTATTTTCAAATGTCAATTCATTTTCTATTTTTATGTATTATAACAAAAAAAAATTAAATGAATTTATAAGAATAAATACAAGATTAATTGTTCATTCCTTGTTTATCATAAATGCAAGTAATTTTGTCATCTAAAACTTTTGCATTTAATGGGGATACAAATTGAGGGACTAAAGGTCCTCAACGTTGTTATGTTTGTGGAGTATTTTTATAGACAACTTGAAATTTTAAGTTGTCTTTAGAAGTTGTGGAAGGATATGATAGAGAGGAGTTGTTTACATCATTTATCATCGTTTTTGTTTCTTATTATCAAGTATATTAATTGAGTGACTACTTAATTTTGTTTTGTTTCTTATTATCAAGTATATTAATTGAGTGCTAAGTTTAGTTTTGTTTGCAAGATTTTGTTTCCTAGTTAAGTGATTATGCCTCTAGATACAACTCTAATTGCTTATTATTAATTAGATGTTGATTCATGTAAATCAATTTAAATTCAAATTGATTAATTGTTAAGTATTCTTTGTTTCAATTATAATCTTCACTATTTCAATTAACTAAAATCAAAGTATAAAAAAATTAAGATTATATAAGTATATTTATATATGATCCAACACAGATAACATGAATAAATTATATAACTAATTGCAATACCCTCGTTCTAAGGTATCTTGTTTTTATGGGTTTTCATCTCACTTATTCAATAAATTATGACAGTTAATACAAAGTTCTAAGCTCAACATAGACATAGTAAAGCCTTTTCATTTATTGTATGGTCTAAGTAACTATCAAGTAAAGGTATTTTTATCTATATTTAGTCATTGTAAGTTGAAGTCCATTTCCAACTAAATATCATGTTGTTATTAAAACACACGATAAAATGAATGCAAATTATTTTTATAAAAAAAAATTATTCATAAATATTGCAACATGAATAGACAAATTCAACTTCTTAGAAATGACCTACCCTATTGGCCATGGCAGAAGATTTGGAACCCTCATTACCAAAAATCAACTTCTTTTAGTGGATGACCTTGCATGGCAAGATCCTTACACGGGACAATCTCATTAAAAGAGGATTCCAATTACCAAATAGGTGTCCAATTTGCAAAGAGGAGGAAGAATCTATATTGCATCTTATGCTAAATTGCAAGTTTGCGGTCCAATTGTGGTGTAGGGTCTTTGAGAAGATTGAATACTCATGGGTCCGAAATGGTGCACTTCTACATTTCATTGACGAACAGAAATGCCCCTCCTTCAACCCAACTATCCAACAACTTTGGAAACAAATCCCCCCACATCTCTATTGGAGCCTATGGAAAGAGAGGAATAATCGCATTTTTTGGGATTCTGAGAACTCTGTTGATATCGTCGTCCAAACCATGTGCAAATCTCTTCTTGAGAGCATTTCAATTACAACTAGTAAACGCCCAAGTCGGCCCCCAACTAAATATGATGAGAAATGATTATCACTTGGGGCTTACCTAAAGAGGCCGCCATTGTTGATAACTCCAATTTTTTGGCAAGAAAGAATTCCAAATGGTCTTCGTCTGCTTACAATTGGTGCAAGCTTAATTTTGATGGGGCAGCTAAGTAGGAGATGGTTGCGGGTGGAGGTTTGATTAGAGATGCCAGTGGGCAACTTATCGTTTCCTTCGATGGAAACCTTCATGATTGCACAAACAACCAGGTAGATGTATGGCCCTCTACTGGGGGATCAAAATTGCTCTCCCTGAATATTCATTCCTTGGCCATTGAAGGTGATTCTAAACTGGCAATTGATGCTACCAAGGGAGTTTCTAAAGTGGGATGGAAATTGATGGATATCATAAACGATATTAGCAAGCTTCTCCTTAGCTTCAACAATGTTACTGTTACTCATATTTTTAGAGAAGGGAATAGATGTGTTGACTCTATGGCGGCTCTTGGCTTCATATCGATGGTATCAGAGTATGGAGGAATAGAGATTTATTGCCTAGGTGGATATGAACACTCCTCTCAGAGGAGAGCAACAATCATTCCCAAATATGACTAACTGATATCTCTTCCTCAATCTTTGTTTGTTGCTTCTTGGCCTCCAATTTGCCTCCTCTTGGTGAAGCATAGGGTCACCATTGGAGGGATTTCCTATGAAATTAATGAGAAAGTTATTGCTCAAGTGACTAGACTCTCTACGAAGTGGAGAAAATGGAAGAAAACTAGTAGGGTTATGGATATAGAAAGTCTCGACCTGTTCTTCAGGGATAATGAGCATCCAGTCAAGCTTTATGCTGGATTTGATAGGGAGGAGCTGCCACACCCGTGGGATAAGGTATGTCTGATGATTATGAAATATTTCACACTTGAGAGAAGGTTTAAAGTCTTCTATTACTACCATTTTCCTCTTCTTAACCATTTCCGCAACAATTTAAGGATTTCTTTTTCTTTTTTCCTCCTTCACTCCCTAGAAAATGTTGTTTTAGAAGCGATGGATAAATGCCAAATGTCAGGGCAAAAAACCCATCCCTATTCACTAACACCTCATTTTTCAGCTGTATCACTTCCACCTTGCTCTCTACCCACCTCGTCCAATTACCATGCAGTGTACTGGTATTTCACCCGCACCCACAATTAATGCCATGGACTTGTCGATCCCTAGCCAAAAGAAAGGAACTAAGAGACCCTGCCTTCGCTCATACTAGAGTCAGCTCCCATCCCTTCCCAACAAAACTTCTGACTAAATGGCCATAACAAAGAAGAACCCCTCCCCTGCTAATTTGGAACCGGCCAAAACAAAGAAAGCTAAAGTCATTTTACATGAGGTGGACTTGGAGGAGGACTGGGTGGATGAGACTAGCACTCCAAGGTGTTCCAATAGGCTTGTTGGCATTTGCATGAAGATTGCATTAATGATATGTAATGTTGTCTTGATGTCAATTAACCGGTAATGATATTGTTGATGTAGTTGATATTGTCTTGTAACCAGTAGGATGAGCTAAGTGAAGGAAACTGTAAACCGGTATGTAAATTTGTGAGTTGAACCGGTAACCGGTAAAAAGGTTAAACCCTATCCATTGATGTAACCAGTAAACCCTACCTGTTGTTTTTGTTAAACCCTAACCAATTAAGGTTGTTGAATTGGTTATGTTGGTTTATGATTTGATGATAAGCGGTAATGATGGTGACACGTATGATTATTGTATGAAGACAATTTCAAGTGTTTTTGGCGCATTATTGTAACATTTTTTTGTCTAGGGAATGAGAAAGTGTATTGCATATAATGCAAAGCGTGTGATGAGTTACTGATATTGATGATGCGGTGATCAAGGAGCAGTCAAGGTTTTCTTGATTAATGTGCAGAGATTGCTATGTAATCCAACAGTCATACTTGAACCGACTTGTTTGTAATATCTATGAGAATTAGATTTTTGTTGTGTTATCGACCTAATTGATTTATTTATAAGGTCGATGAAGTTGTTTAGTTTAAGTGTTGGCAAAAGATCAGTTGAGTGTGTGGTTGCCGAACCCGATGATGTATCTGCAGTTTGGGTAAAGGCATATAGGAGCATGAAAAGGATCTGATCAAGCAAGTGTAGTGTTATTCAGACAAATCAACAAACTCTTGTTGTTTTCTAACAATTACAGCAGAATTGAAATCCCTTAACCGGGTAAGCTCTAACAAGCTTGGTACTATTTAAATCCTCTAAAAAGGTGATCCATTAGCTTGGGTTTTCAAATCCACTACCGAGGTTACTCCTAACAGGGTATTGCTTCTAACAAGGCATTTGTAGTCAATCCCTTAACTGGGTGGTTCTTAACAAGATCAGTTCTTAACATGACTTTTGTAAAGCTTTAACAGGCTTAGCTCCTAACAGGGCAAACTTCAGATAGTTATCTTGTGAGTCTCATCTCACTGTGGTTTTTCCCATTTGAGTTTCCACGTCAAAAATATTTGTGTCAAGTGGTGAATGTTTTTGTGGTTATGATCTTATGGTTGATTTGATTAACTACTTAACTATTTTGATAAGCCATGATAACCGGAAGTATTGAGAAATGAAGTCTGTTGACATATGATAAAGCATTTGGATGTTTATAAGTTTGATGTTGTTTTTAGTTAAATTGTTGTAACAGTCAACCTGTTTATCCTATGAGTTTTTAACTTGACAGTGGTATTTCATTGATAAGTTTACTTTGAGAGATTGAAATTGAGTTTGGGAAAGTTTGTATCAGTTTTTCAGTTTACTAATCACCCCCCACCCCTCTCAGTAATCCACCGGATACTTATTCTTTCTTAATACCATCAATTGGTATCAGAGCATTTCAGGTCCTCTAAGATCTAAACCTAACAGCTTGAGGTAAAGATCTTGTAGATCATGATGATGAAGGAAGGTCCAAAGTTTAATAGAGAGAACTATAGGATATGGAGCAACAGAATGAAAATTTACATCAAGAGTCTGGGAAGTCAGTATTGAGAACATGTCAATACTAAATACGTTGCACCCACTGGGATTTTGACTGATGATCTCAAAAGAAAGAGCAACAAGAAAATCGTCAAGCATTAGAGGCCATTATCGGTTCCCTGTCTGATGTTGAATATGTAGATGTTCATGGTCTAGAGACTGCACATGAGGTATGGCAAAAACTTGAAGAGATTTATAGCGGTGATGAACGTGTTAAGATTGCTAAAGAGGAGAGTCTAAGAGGAAAGTTTGATAACATGCGGATGGTTGAAGGTGAGAATATCCAGCAATATGGTCAAAGGATAAAAGAGATAGTCGATGAAATTAAGAGTGTAGGAGGGAAAGTGGAAGATGCCATAGTGATCAGTAAGGTACTGAGAACCTTCCTACCGGTCTACGCTATCCGAGTTGCAACCATTCAGGAGCTAAAGTCCATTGACAAAACTAAGGTAACTCTTGATTCCATCATTGGCAAACATATTGCTTTTGAATTGAATGGTTATGATGGTAGTGTACAGAAATTTGAGTATGTGTTTAGAGCTTCTGTTTCTAACCCATCTGTGATAAAAAGTAGAGATGTCAGTCACAGTTATGAATCCAAATCTAGCAAAAAATTTGATGATGAAGATAGTTTAGTTGAGCTTGAAGCATTGTTGGCAAAGCGGTTGCCCAGAGGCACTAGTAAATATAGAGGTAAATTACCTTTGAAATGTTTTGCATGCAACAAGATTGGACACATAGATGCTAACTGTCCTAATGGTGAAAATGAACACGAGTGAGAGAAATTCAAGAAGTATAAGGGTAAAGGAAAGAGAGATTGTCTTATTGTTGTTGATAGTGATATCACTGATGAAGAATCTGATGGTGATGCTAATGAAGATATAGTGTTTGTAGCTATCAAAGAAGAGATATCAGACTAGAAGGAATTAGTATCCAGGATGGATAACTTAGATGATTGGATCATTGATAGTGGTTGTTCACATCATATGACCGGTGATTAGAGCAAATTTCTTTCTTTGAAGGAATTTGATGGCGGAGTTGTAAGATTTGGTAATGACTCACCCTGCATGGTTAAAGGTAAGGGAATTATTTCTCTTAATGGGACGAGCAGTGTAGATGATGTCTATTGTATTGAAAGTCTAAAGCATAATCTTTTGAGTGTGGCACAACTCAATGACAAAGGATACCCACTGGAGTTTAAAAATGGTATGTGCAAAATCTTTGACAACAAAGGTGAACTGATTGCAACCAAGAAGCAAACTAAAAGTAACTTGTTTCACCTTAATCCTAAAGCTAGCAATTGTTTAATTGCAAAAATAGATGATAGCTGGCTTTGGCATAGGAGATTTTGTCATATAAACTTTGATAACATTGTTAAAGTCAGTAAGTCCAAGATAGTGAAAGGTTTGCCTCAGTTGGTCAAATCGGTTAATGCTCTTTGCAAAGAATGTCAGTTAGGAAAGATGGCATCCTCAACTTTCAAGAGAAAATCCTTTTCAGCGGAGCATTTCTTTGATCTGGTTCATACAGATCTTTGTGGACCAATAAGAACAAAAAGAATTCAAGGTGACAGATTTATTATGATCTCCACTGACAATTGCTCAAGGATGATGTGGGTCACATTCTTGAAGGATAAGGCTGAAGCTTTTGGTAGGTTCAAGGCATTCGAGGCCTTAGCTGAGAAGGAGAGTAGTAAGAAGATAAAATGTCAGAGGACAGATCAAGGCGGTGAATTTACTTCTGAGGAATTCACTAGGTATTGTGAAGAGAATGGTATCAAATGACGGCTTTTTGCACTAAGGACACCATAGCAGAATGGTATTGCAAAGAGGAACAATCGATCAGTTATTGAAGCTACTAGGACAATGTTTATACAAGGAGGTGGAGTGAAAACCTTTTGGAGAGAAGTTGTCAGCACAGTTGTCTACACTATGAACCGAGTTCCGGTAAAAAGAGGTAAGGACAAGACTCCTTATGAATACTAGTATGGAAGATCACCTGATGTTAGTTATTTCAAGATATTTGGAAGCAAATGTTTTATTAAGAGGTGATTATATTAGCAAATTTGAGGCTAAAACTGATGAAGGTATATTTCTTGGCTATTCCACCAAGAGTAAGGCCTACAAGTGTTTTAACAACCAGACACAGAATTATTGAGAGTGTTGATGTTAAGGAAACCAGATTGGAGAAGAAGGATGAAGATCCTTGCATTTTGATTTTGGAACTAGAAATTGTCAAATTTGAAACCGGCAAAACTAATTCTGATGCACTAATTCAACCGGAATAGATAAATTTTGAAGATGATGATAATGATGAAGTTGAACCTGGAGATAATGATCATGTTATTCCAAGATATGTGAGATTGAATCACAATCCTGAACAAATTATTGGGATAAGGATGTTGAAGTACTAACCAGAAGAAGAGTCAGAGAGAATTCTTGCATGATCTCCACTGTTCAACCAAGAACTGCTAAGGAAGCATTTGGTGATGATAATTGGGTTAAAGCTATGGATGAGGAATTGGATCAAATTGAGAAAAACAACACTTGGACCCTAGTACCCCGACCGGTAAATAATAATATAATGGGTACTAAATGGGTATCCAAGAACAAGTTGAATGAAGATGGTGTCGTAATTCACAACAAAGCTAGGTTGGTTTCCAAAGGTTATGCTCAAGAGGAAGGAGAAGACTATGGTGAGACTTTTGCAACAGTGGCAAGACTGGAAGGTGTCATAACTTTGCTTGCATTTGCAGCCCATGAGAAATTCAAGGTATACCAGATGGATGTTAAGTCTGTATTTTTGAATGGGATATTGGAAGAAGAAGTTTACATTGAGCAGCCAGATGGTTATGCTTTGACTGATGAGAAAGAAATAGTATGCAGATTGCATAAGTCTTTATATAGATTAAAGAAGGCACCCAAAGCATGGTATTAAAGGCTTCATACACATCTGATGAAAATAGGCTTTCTACGAACCAGTGATGACAGTAACATATATCTCAAATTTGAAGGAGATGAAATACTGGTCAGCAAAGTATTTGTAGATGATATCATATTTGGAGGTAATGATGTCATGAGCAATATTTTTGCAGATGAAATGAAAAATGCATTTGAAATGTTTTTAGTAGGGGAAATAAAAAAAATCATAGGCTTGCAAATACAACAAATGAAGAATGGTATTTTCATTACATAATCTAAGTATGTAAAAGAGGTCTTGAAGATATTTAAAATGAGTGACTGTAAACCAGTTGGGACACCAGTGGTTACAGGTTGTAAGTTGTCTAGGGAAGATGAATCTAAGGTTGTTGATGAGAAGGAATACATATCAATGATTAGCAAATTGCACTATGTAGTTTAGAGTAGACCGGATATAGCTCATGCAGTTGGGATAGTTGCTAGATTCCAAAAGAATGCTAAGGAAACACATCTAATAGCAACCAAGAGGATTTTTAGATACTTGAAAGGTACTGTTGACTATGGATTATGATATCCATAAGGAGGAAATTTTGACTTGAAGGTGTACACAGATGCAAATTGGGTAGGAAATGTTGATGACTGGAAAAGCACAACCGGTGGAGCATTCTTTCTTGGAGGAAGACTTGTTTCATGGAGTAGTAAGAAGCAGAGTTGTACTTCACAGTCTACTACTGAAGCTGAGTACGTTGCAGCTTACATGAATTGCACACAGGCTATTTGGATGAGGCACATTTTGGAAGGTTTTAAGATGAAGATTTCAGAACCTATAAAGATTCTATGTGATAATACAAGTGCCATAAATATTTCCAAGAATCTTGTTTTGCACGCATGAACCAAGCATATTGAATTGAAGTATCATTTCTTGAGGGAAAAAGTACAGAGCAAAGATGTTATCTTAGAGAATGTTTCTACCAAGGAGTAGCTTGTAGATATTTTTACTAAACCTCTACCTAAGATTACATTTGAGTATCTTAGAAGTCAGCTAGGGGTTGTACCCCTTCATGAGGTTAGTTGAGCATGATGTAGATTACATCAGTCACTGAGCTACTTGCATAATTTTACAGAAGGATTGGTATAGAAGTGGAAGTTATTCCATAGGGGGAGCATTAAATTGCAGATTGTTGTTGTTGTTGCATAGCAAAATTTGACATTACATGTTTTACTTTCAATTTGGCATTGTTGTCAAAGGGGGAGAAGAATTATGTGATTATGAGGAGGAGAACCAATGAAAAGCTGAAGACATGGAGATCATGGTGAATACTTGGAAATGTAAACTAGGATTCCTATTCACAATCACAGGAGCAATCAATGTTGTTGATATTTGTATTGGCATCAATGCCAAAGGGGGAGATTGTTGGCATTTGCATGAAGATTGCATGAATGATATGTAATGTTGTCATTGATGTCAATTTATCGGTAATGATATTGTTGATGTTGTTGATATTGTCTTGTAACCGGTAGGATGAGCTAAGTGAAGGAAACTGTAAACTGATATGTAAATTTGTGAGTTGAACCGGTAACCGGTAAAAGGTTAAACCCTATCCATTGATGTAACTGGTAAACCCTACCTGTTGTTTTTGTTAAACCCTAACTGATTAAGGTTGTTGAATTCGTTATGTTGGTTTATGATCTGATGATGAGCGGTAATGATGGTGACATGTATGATTATTGTATGAAGACAATTTCAAGTGTTTTTGGCGCATTGTTGTAACATTTTTTGTTTAGGGAATGAGAAAGTGTAATGCATATAATGCAAAGCACGTGGTGAGTTACCAAGATCGATGACGCCGTGATCAAGGAGCAGTCAAGGTTTTCTTGATTAATGTGCAGAGATTTCTATGTAATCCAACGGTCACACTTGAACCGATTTGTTTGTAATCTCTATGAGAATTAGATTTTTGTTGTGTTACTGACCTAATTGATTTGTTTATAAGATCGATGAAGTTGTTTAGTTAAAGTGTTGGAAAAAGATCAGTTGAGTGTGGTTGTCGAACCGGATGTTGTATCTGCAGTTTGAGTCAAGGGAAATAGGAGCATGAAAAGGATTTGATCAAGCAAGTGTAGTGCTATTCAGACAGATCAGCAAACTCATGTTGTTTTTTAACAATTACAGCAGAATTGAAATCCCTTAACCAGGTAAGCTCTAACAAGCTTGGTACTATTTAAATCGTCTAACAAGGTGATCCATTAGCTTAGGTTTTCAAATCCTCTACCGAGGTTACTCCTAATAGGGTATTGCTTCTAACAAGGCATTTATAGTCAATCCCTTAACCGAGTGGTTCTTAACAGGATCAGTTCTTAACTGGACTTTTGTAAAGCTTTAACAGGCTTGGCTCCTAACAAGCTGAACTTCAAATAGTTATCTTGTGAGTCTCATCTCACTGTGATTTTTCCCATTTGGGTTTCCACGTCAAAAATATTTGTGTCAAGTGGTGAATGTTTTTGTGGTTATGATCTTATGGTTGATTTGATTAACTACTTAACTATTTTGATAAGTCATGATAACAAGAAGTATTGAGAAATGAATTCTGTTGACATATGATAAATCATTTGGATGTTTTTGAGTTTGATGTTGTTTACTGTTGAATTATTGTAATAGTCAATCGGTTTATCTTATGAGTTTTTATCTTGACAGTGGTATTTCATTGATAAGTTTACTTTGAGAGATTGAAATTGAGTTTGGGAAAGTTTGTATTCAACCCCCCCCCCCCCCCCCCCCCCGCCCACCCTCTCAGTAATCTACCAGATACTTATTCTTTCTTCATACCATCAAGGCTCACCTCAAAGAAATGACCATGAGGAGGGAAATGAGCTATTAACAATTCGGACTCTGAAGCAGATGAGGAGAAAAATATTGAAGATATTGTTAAAGAATGCAAAAAGGTCCTTGCTAATAATGAGGAGACTAAAGGGTATGGGGATTCTAACATTGGTAATAGTTCTACCCATGTCTCAGATTTGGCTAGAGAGGGCCCGCTTGACTCAACACAAGAGATGATGACAGACGAGGTGGATGATGTGGCCAAAAATCCGGAAGGGACCTACTACCAAGATAGGGGAGGGACTTGTTCTAAATGTGTGCAGTTAGAAGTAGAGCTAGTCAAGACCAAACAAAGGATGGACAACATTGAAAGAAATATGGGCTCTATCTCAAGATTCGAGCTCAGGGTTATGCATAGCTCTGTAGCTACTCTCTGTCTGCTTCAACAAAACATGGTTGGTCAAATGAAGAAGGGAAAGGAAAGCCATAGGGAACTTTATAAGGTCCTGACTGAGTACTAGTCGAATGTCTTTCAGTGGGCTGGTTGTAAAATCAACAAGAACTGTTAGGGCTTTTCCCTGTTTAAATTTTAGCTTTTACCCTTTTGGGCTAGGACATTTTTTACTGTTATTTTTATTAATAGTTTATTCATTTTTTTATGACTGTTATCCCGAAGCTATTGGGTTACTTTACTATTTATTTTCTTGTTGTTAGTTTAGTTTTACTAGTAGCCAGCAATTAATATGTTGTTAATGTGATGTTACTAGTGCTTTGGTTTCTGTCATCAGGCTATGTATCTTGGGCTAGCACCCAATTTTTGCTTCTTTTAGTATCAAAAGCATGAATAAATATGTAGGAAATAAGAAGGATCCGGTAAAGGGATTTTGTAAAATCAAATATGTAAAGCATCATATAAGAGGATCCTTTCATGGGTAGGAATGCTCCTAATCACTACAAAAATGTGCATGATATATGAAGTTAACTAAAGAATAAAACACATGATAGCTAAAACTAACAACATGAACTATCATTATAAGAATATAACTCGACCCAAACTCCATAAGTGCCAATCAAGTGCATAATATAAGGAACCAATCACATAAGTGCACTCAAGTAAATAGGGTGGACAAATAAATAAAAGTGGTACCTATACCATCCTAGTGAAATAGCATGAGCATAGCCTAGTGTGAACACTCTTAATACACCCCCATAGGTGTAACCTAAAACGAGAAAAAAGAGAAAATGAGGCAAACGATCACATGTGGGCCCTATTAAAAAAATATTAATTAGGAACCCATGTACATTAATAGAAACCCTTTCTAAAGAAGAAAGAAGAGAGTGAAAAAATATCATGTACATGAAGGAAAAAATCTCCTCAAAAAGAGAAAAGGTGATAACTAAGAGGCCCCTCAAAAGAATATATGGTTGTCCCTAAAAGTTAAGAAACATGAATACCTCCACTAAAAGAAGAAAAAAGTACACATCTATCAAAGAATAATTTCTATGCTATTAGAATTAAAGAATATATATAGAGATCAAGATCAATATAAAAACCAAGATCAACGAGATAAAAATATGTATGAATTGACAAAACAACACTACTTGATTAACACACAAATAGTCAATGAACATTGATCTATTATAGTAATGTAACAATTTAACAATTGAATATGTATATGACACATCAAAAAGTGCAACGAACTCATAAATTTTGATCAATTAAAGAATATAGGTAGCTTCAATAACTAAGTGCCCAAAAGTATTTATATGGTACATTTTCCATCATATTTAATGCATGGGTAGCTACTCATTTTATTTTCATAGAATATAAGGATAAAAACAAGTTATATATCTCAATAAAAATAGTAGAACCAAAGAAGCATTAACATGATAAAAAACAGTGCAACACCCTCATAATGTTGAGTTAAGGTAGGTATGAAAAAAAGCTAAAATTATCTTAACAGTTTAGTTCAAGATGGTAAAAAAGTAACATCAAAATGATCAATATAAAATATTGAAAACTAAAAAAAATATTTGCAACAACAAGACACACACATAAAGTTAGACAAGGTTGTGATCATAAAATAAACACATAATAAATCCCCCATAAGAATTTAAATTGTTACGAGGACAATAATGAAATGATAAGATGCGTAGAAATTCTAAAATAAAAACTTAAGTGTGTTATTTTATTTTATTTTACGTATAAAGCTTATAGTATGTTCGATTGAGTCTTAAAAACTAAAAATGGATGAAATACTAAAATATAAATCTACTTCATATGGGAAGAAATAGAAGGAATTAATGTGCAAGGTATTTCTTTTCATTTTTTTCAAAATGATAACTATACAACAAAGTCACCAAAAAAACTAAATTTCAATAATTAGTAGGTGCCCAACTAGAAAACCATTTACATCATCATGAAGTACATAAAAAATGGTTCATTCTAAAAAATATGATGCCCAAACATACCTACATATTATCAAGTTAGGGGGATCAAAAGTGTTAAATTCTGTGAGAAGCAAGAATTGAGCCAGGATCTGATGTCGATCATAGATCACATGCAACTCCAAGCAACGGATGATCGAAGATCAAAATAGCTGAATGAAGATAAATCTGATATGAGAGAAAAATAGAGATAAAGAAGAGAATTTAGAGAAGACTCTCACCGAGCTATCACTTGACTTGTGAAGGTGAGAGTATATTGCTTATTATATAGAAAAATAATAGCATATACAACCAAGAGGTGCATTAACTCCCACCTCCATAAAAAGTGGGAGGTTTTACCTACTACCCCATAAAAGGTGGGAGGTTTTTACCTACTTGGTAAATGCCAAAACATGTGGCATAACCTCCTTACATGAAAACAAAAAAGGAGTTATAAGAGGTGGCACATAAGGCCAAAAGAGGGTGAGAAACCCAACTACCCCATAACCCACTTAGGAAATGACAAAATAGTGGTTATGAGAGGTGGCACAACAAGCCAAAAGAGGGTGTGTAACTCAACTACCCATGTGAGGTGGAGAGTTACACATGTAGCTAATGTATTCCGCCACGTGTCCTCATATTAACCACACCTAATAACCTAAGCAAGCTTAATAATATATGTGTAGGAAAAGTAAATACCCCCTAACATAAGGAAAATAAAAAAACCTACACTAACACCCCCCCTTAAGCGTAGCTTAGGTGGGTGAAAAGATGGGTCCTGACAAATGAGGCCATGTTAGGTACCCATGTACATAAATATCCCCCCCAAAAGAAGAAGCCCCCCATAAGAGGAATAGACCCCCCCTAAATAGAGAGAGAAAGAATGAAGGACTAAGAAGCCCCTCCTGAAGTAGACACCTTTTGCATCCCAAGCAAAGATCACAAATGAAGGAACTTGCTTTCAGTGAAAGGTTTGGTGAAGATGTCCGCAGTTTGCTCCGATGTAGAACAATACTTAAGATCAATGATGCCTTCCTGAATGAGCTCCCGAATATAGTGCATATGTATCTCAATGTGTTTCGTCCTCTGATGATGAACTGGATTTCTTGAGATCTGTATAGCACTCTGATTATCACAAAAGATGATGGTAGGCTTTCTGACTGGAATACCAAACTCAGTAAGAATATTTTGAAGCCAAATAGCCTCAGTGGTGGCATTGATTGCCCCTCGATACTTGGCCTCTGTTGATGAAAGAGCAATTGCAGACTGCTTCTTGCTTGACCAACAAACTAGACCAGAACCAAGTGAGAAGCAATACCCAGAAGTAGACTTGCGATCCTGAGAATCACCTGCCCAATCTGAATCCGTATATCCTACCAAGTCAATATCCACACCTGCTACATACTGAATTCCATAATTGTGAGTACCCTGAATGTAGTGGAGGATTCGCTTAGCTGTTTTCCAATGCAACTCATGTGGCTCTTGCATGAATCTAGAGACCATGCCCATAGCATAAGAAATGTCGGGTCTCGTATGATTCAAATAAATGAGGCTTCCAACAAGCTGTCGATATAAAGTGCCATCAACCAAGGGTGAAGAGCACTTAGCCTCAAGTTTGACCCCTGACAAAAATGGAGTAGGTGCAGGCTTACAATCAGCCATGTGAAATCTGGAGAGCATATCAAGTGCATACTTGGGTTGTCCAAGGAAGATTCCTGAAGATGATTGAGTGATCTCAATTCCCAAGAAGTAATGCAGAAGACCCAAGTCTGACATCAAAAATCTATCATGTAGAGCAATTTTCACTGCTTTGATGGTGGATGAGTGACTCCCTGTGAGTAACAAGTCATCAACATAGAGAACTAGAAATGTGAGAGTTTCATCCTGTTGCAAAATGTATACGTTCGGATCAGAATGGCACCGAGTGAAACCAACTGTCAGAAGAAATGAGTCCATCTTGGCATACCAAGCTCGAGGAGCCTGTTTGAGGCCATAGAGAGACTTTCGAAGTCGACACACAAGTGAAGGATCCTGAACAAACCCCTGTGGTTGCTCCATGTAGATTTCCTCCTGAAGTTCACCATGAAGAAATGCACTCTTCACATCCATCTGATGAACTTCCCAACGATGGGCTGCAGCTATAGCAAGAACAAGCCGGATGGAATTCATCTTAGCAACTGGAGCAAAAGTCTCAGAGTAATCAACCCCTGGAACTTGGGAAAAACCTTTTGCTACCAAGCGAGCCTTATACTTATCAACCGACCCATCCACTGCAAATTTTGTTCGATAGATCCACTTGCATCGAACAAGTTTCCTTCCCTTAGGAAGAGGAACTAAATCCCATGTGTGATTCCTTTCCAAGGAATTGAACTCCTCTTGCATTGCAGTATCCCACTTAGGAACACCTGAAGCTTCTCGAAAGGACTGTGGATCAGAAGCTGAAGCAATGAAGAGATGTGGAGCTTGCTGAAATTGTGACCTTGTTCTTCTAGTATCTAATGGATCACCAAGCCAATCTCCTGCTGACTCAAAGGTTTGTCGAGCCCAAAGAGGCACTGAGGCTGGAGAGTCTGGGGGAGAATCATCAGCCTCTGAATGATGACTATGAGAGGAATGTGAATCCTCATCATCACTGTCACCATCTGAAGTAGAGGAAGAAGACTCCTCATCAAGATTAGGAGGATTAAGATCCTCTGAAGAACTGTCATCATAATGCAATTTCTCCAATGTGATAGTGGATGGAGAGGTGGTATGAGAAGAACTAGAAGAACTCTCCTCAAAACGAACACTCCTCTCAATGAACAACTCATGAGTAGTGGGATGGAGAAGCCTATACCCTTTGACATCATCTGGATATCCAACAAATATGCAAGGCTTACTCTGCGGATCCATAGCCTTGTGTTTTTCAGCTGGAATGTGGGCCCATGCAAGAGAACCAAACACTCTAAAGTGTTTAACTGTGGGTTTTTGACCAGTCCAAGCTTGAAAGGGAGTTACCCCCTTCACAGCTTTATGAGGAACTCGATTCTGGATGTAACTTGCACAGTTGATGGCCTCTGCCCAATACTGAGGTGCCAAAGACTTGGAGTGAATCATACAATTAGCCATCTCCTTCAAGGACCTATTTTTTCGTTCTGCTACACCATTTTGTTGAGGACTGTATGGAACTGTGTGCTGCATGTTGATACCTTCTGAAGCACAAAACTGTTCAAACTGATTATTAACATATTCACCCCCATTATCTGTACGCAGAATCTTGATGAACTTCCCAGATTGTTTCTCTACAAAAGCTTTGAAATCTAGAAAATTTTCAAAGACTTCAGACTTTTGTTTGAGAAAGTAAACCCATGTATATCTGGAAAAGTCATCAATAAATGTCAAGACATATCTAGCCTTGCTGAAAGATGGTTGTGGAAATGGTCCTGCCAAGTCACTATGTACCAACTCCAATAGTTGTGTAGCTCTCCAAGCTTTACCTTTATCATACTTCTCCTCTGGATGCTTACCAAGAATGCACCCCTGGCAAACTCCATCAGAAAATTGAATAGAAGGCAACCCTGAAACCATTTCTTGTTGACTGAGTTGTTGCAAGTAACGGTAGTTCAAGTGGCCAAACCGTTGATGCCACAAACAACTCACCTCATCTGCATGAGTGAGTAAAACTGTCGAAGGAGAATCAGGAACAAAGTGAGAAAACTAATATAATCTAGAATGATGATCTACTTTTCCCACAGCAACAGTAGACCCATTATGCATTTCGCTGATTACCACTGCATCTGGTGTGAACTCAACTCGCTTGCCAGAACCAGTGTGAGTGATCTGATAAACAGATAGGAGATTAGTTGATAAAGATGGAACACAAAGGACATCTTGAAATGTTCCTTCACCCACATCAACAGACCCTCTCCCATGCACTTCAATAGGAGTGTCATCACCCATTAGGATGGAAGGCATAGAACATGGCTCTAAAGATTTGAAGAAGCCATGTGGTGTGAAGCACCTGAGTCAATTATCCAAGAATTTGGTTGTGAAGCAATAGCAACTAGGGCCTTACCCTTTCCTTTCCCCTTACTCTTATCTATGTCCTTAGAAGATCCTTCTGATGAACTCTGTTTGACTGAATCAGGAACCTTGATATTATTCTTTTCAAGAAGATTTGAAAGGTGATCAATTTGTTTCCTTAAACACTTATGTTCATCATGACCAGGCCTCTTACAATAAGAACACTTGACCTTCTCCTTCTTAGGTTGTTCACCTTTTGATGAAGAGGTCTCATTGTCTGCTTTTGAAGTAGCAGATTTCTGATCTTTCTTCTTCTCTCCTTGGTTCTTTTGTTTCTTATCTTGCTTACTAGACCCTTTCTGTTCTTTTATGCCTTGATTTACAACTAAGGCATGTGACTTAGAGGGCTTTATTGTACCCATTTGAACCAATTTGTCCTGCTCCCTAGTGAGTTCTGCAGCAAAATCATCTAAAGAAGGCATTTTGAATGTGGTACCTAGGGCACATTTGGTAGCATAGAATGTAGAAACAAACACTGAATAGTTAGGACCAAGCTTAGAAAGAATACTCAAGATTAGTTGCTTATCATCTTTCTTAGTTCCACACTGTTCCAACTGCAATCTTATAGACTTAAGTTTAGTGAAGAAGTCTTGTATAGTATCAAAATTGGTTGGATTCAACCCTATGAGTTCATTCTCCAATTGATGACCTCTTAGTTCATCCTGCTTACCAAAGAGGTTTCCCAAAGTAGTCCATACTACATTTGGTGTAGTAGCAGATTCAATGTGAAAAAGAAGGTCAGGAGAGACTGACATGCACAATGTACCAAAAGCTTCATCACATTTATTAAACCATTTAATCTTTTCTGCAGCATCTTGAGGTTCAGTTTCAAGTCCCATAGTAACACGATGATATCCATGTCTTTTCAGATATATTATCATCTTAGATTTCCATTCAAAGTAATTATATGGTGTTAAAAGTGGAACTGTAGATGCATCCATGATAGCAGAAAAAAAGATTGCAAAGAGTCAAGAAGAGTGCAAGAAAGAAGACACAAGAGACACCCCCCCTTTTCACTAGTCTTTGAAATCACCCCCCCCAAATATTACAAGGTTGGCACTTTATAATTAGTGCATTTACAAGGCTTTTATCAGATTACAATGCTTTCTAAGGCTTTAATGGCCAAAATAGAAAGTTTAAATACATATAAATTTAACACAAAATCTGAAAAAATTAGCCTTATAGCTACTCAATGTATCTTAATACCTTTCCAACAACTATTCATTTTTGTAAAATAGAGTTGTGAGAAGAAAGATATGATCTATAGAAGAAAAAAAAAACATGCAGCTGATTCAACCTGCAATATCTAACAAAGAAGGGTAGAATATTTCAATAAGACCTGCAATTATGAAGAGTGCTCATTTCCAGCTTTCCGTCAAGTACTCTGATTTTTTTTACTGTGTTCTCCAAACTCTGAATTTGGTGAAATAAAAGTCACTTATGATTTTCACAAGCCTTCTGGACACTCTGGAAATGCTAAAGAAGCCTCCAATATTACCAAAAATGCTGCAATCACCCAGATCTTAAAGAACACATATATAAAACCAGATTTAACTAGAAGCTTATTTGCCTTTAAACTGTTCTGATTCTCCAGATCACACGAAAATGCAAGAGAAGAGCATACTTGGTTTTTAAGAAAAATATTAGCTATCTAACAATCTCAAATCTCTCAAATAAATCAGAAAAGCAATGAGCTATACCAGACAACACGGCTCTGATACTATGTTAAATTCTGTGAGAAGCAAGAATTGAGCCAGGATCTGATGTCGGTCATAGATCACATGCAACTCCAAGCAATGGATGATCGAAGATCAAAATAGCTGAATGAAGATAAATCTGATATGAGAGAAAAATAGAGATAAAGAAGAGAATTTAGAGAAGACTCTCACCAAGCTATCACTTGACTTGTGAAGGTGAGAGTATATTGCTTATTATATAGAAAAATAATAGCATATACAACCAAGAGGTGCATTAACTCCCACCTCCATAAAAAGTGGGAGGTTTTACCTACTACCCCATAAAAGGTGGGAGGTTTTTACCTACTTGGTAAATGCCAAAACATGTGGCATAACCTCCTTACATGAAAACAAAAAAGGAGTTATAAGAGGTGGCACATAAGGCCAAAAGAGGGTGAGAAACCCAACTACCCCATAACCCACTTAGGAAATGACAAAATAGTGGTTATGAGAGGTGGCACAACAAGCCAAAAGAGGGTGTGTAACTCAACTACCCATGTGAGGTGGAGAGTTACACATGTAGCTAATGTATTCCACCATGTGTCCTCATATTAACCACACATAATAACCTAAGCAAGCTTAATAATATATGTGTAGGAAAAATAAATACCCCCTAACATAAGGAAAATAAAAAAACCTACACTAACAAAAAGTTGGCCCTCAAAATAGAAAATATCAATAAGAGAGGCAAAATTTGGGTTGAGTGGAAAAAAATGGTAGCAATTTGATGGTTCCACTTGGTGGTAGTGACATCTAGGCTAAGATCTTGTCGTGATGTTTGGGTTGAGATCTAGAGGTGTGGAAAAAGTTGAAAAAAGGGACACCGCTAATAAAAATTGGATGATCGATGTTGGGTGGTACCTCCCCTTATTTATGTATAATGGTATTGATCTGGATGCTTGGATACACGTCTATTCAAAGTTATGGGGGAGGTTTTGGGGGTCTTAGCCTCTCATAGCCATTGTTATAGTAAGAATGTAGGGTAATATGGGGTACTCCAACCCCAAACTATGTATTTAAATATATTCATCACTACATAGTGTAGACACCTAAAATTGACCATCGTCATTATTTGACTATCTCCTCAATAATTGATTAAATATAACCTTAACTATTTAATTAATTATCCTTTTTTTATTCTCTTATTATTTAAATATTTGTATTTACTTTAAAAAATCACTATTCAGTATTTGGGCACATTCAAAATCCTAATTAACTCCCCACAAATTATGCAAATTCCCACATGTGTACAAAGGCACGTGGCCATTTGCACATAAGACATGTCTTGGTGACATGTCACATGGATCAAAGGACTTTCCCATCTCTCAAAGGTACTCCAAAGTATCCATTCCAACTTATCCACCGTTTATTTTCTCTTTAATCTATCTCCTCCAACAAAGTGGGCACACTTATCCTTCTCTCATCTTCTCGTGGTTCAATCATTATGAGCTATTAATCTCAATTTTTAATCCTAACCATCCACTTTTATGGTAAAAGATATCTAAATTAGAGATCACCTCTAGCCATTTTTAAGACCCTATGAAATAAAATTTTATGGTTTAGGCAGGAGTACTCATATCCAACCATCCATGAGCATGACCACAACATCTTGGTGCAAGAAGGGTTGGTTTTGGTAAAGACTTTATGTTTTTTTTGGTCAATTCTTATGGCTAATAAAGCATCGTAAATTATACTCGCTTAAAATTTCATCCCCACCCAAGCCTTGCTTTGGCATTACGCCTTCCAATACATGATTGCAGTGTTGATTTTGCTCACACTATATTGCAAACTCATATTTTCATCACCTTTCCATTTGCCCCTTCATTTTAGAGTCCTAATTTTCAAGACTAGGACTTGTACGCCTTGGTCCTCCTAATCGGGCCCTAAATTAAGGCCTCACAAAAGTCATTTCATTTGAGTAGGAAATTTGATCTTGTGTCAACCTGTTCCATAAATTCAATTTATTTTCAAATGACCAAGTATAAAAGGAGGTCTACCCCTCTCATTTGAAACCTAACTTTTTCAAGAGGCAAAATTATGATCCTAATTCAATTAAGTGAGTAAGAAATTGGTCATTCATCAAGCATTGGAGCAGAAGTGAAGTCAAGTTCAACCATTGAAGATGGCATCCATGAACAATGTTTTACGAAGACATCCTACATGAAACCCTAAAACCTTTGTGTGAAGGTCAAACAAAACTTCATCTAGGTATACATTATTGTTTCAAGCATTTTAGCCTTTCCCTCAAAAGTAAAGTATTTTATTATAGTCTTTCATTACATTTCTCAATTCAATTTCATGGTTAATTCCAAAACTCGAGTTTGACCTAAGGAAAACCCTTATTCCCAACATATTTCCCTCTCTTTCTATGTGTAGGAAATAGGTGCAAGAGTTGTACTTAAGAATTATGACAATGTCAACAATGATGAACAAGTTCAACTTTTGATAGTGAAAAATTCGAAGGACTGGGGCGGATCTATGGTGTTTGGTCCCAAAAAATTAGGCCAAACTTGTGGGAATAGGTTCTAAATATCCATTTTTTCCTAGATCTCAGTTTGTGGCTCCGTGGGATATCTGTAGCAGTCTGTTTGTGATTATTTACTTCAATTATTCATACTTTTACCCTAATTTTACAATTACATTCCAAATTCAACTAAGAAAGAGGATAACCGATTCCAACCAGTTGAATCCATTAAGAATCTTAGCTCTTTCCTCATTAGGGATTGAGCTTGGATCTACTGGGTTCAACCATCTTTCAATGTATGTTGTGTTTTTTATTAATGAAAAAGAAGGTTTTGAAGGGGCCCCGAAACCCTTTACAAGCAAGACTTAAACAGCAAAGCCACGAGAAACAGAGAGCAACATAACTAAGAGGAACATAACTAAAAGGAAAAAACCAGTGAAAAACCGAAGAAAACCCACAAAAGCCCTGAAAAGCCAGCAGGACATCCAGGAATCAGATTTTATCCAGGGCTTTAGCCAGGGTGCTGCTAATTTCTTGCAGCTCTTTGATGTTGTCTTTGAAGTTGGGAGGGTCCTTGGGCACAACAGCCACAGCTTTCTTGATACTGGTCGTGGTTCTCTTCGCAGTTCCGCCCACCGGGGTAGCATCACCACCACTTCCAGTCTGGATGGTCTCCTCCTCCAGGTCAAGATCCACAACTGGTTTAGGAGTATGGTCAAAGACCTTGGCAATGTCTTCCAGGTTTTTGGTGACAGCAGAGAGGATACTTGGGATAATTCCCATTAGATTTTTCATTGCTTCTTTTCCCTCTTCTAGCGATTTTACCTTGTTCTCCATTTCCTGCTTCCAATTAATATGCTCTCTGTTTTCATCCTCCCTCTTATTATCCAAATTTATCCCTTTCTTCTCTAGGTTTTTCAGGGTTTCGTAAGTCCATCTGTCGAAATTCATTCTGGCCTCCTAGAGCTTCTTGAGATTATCCAGGATAAGCCCCTCACCAGCACTTTCCTTGTCCTTGCTATCCCTTTCCTCAATCAGGGTCTTCTCAGAGCCTTTGCTTGTTTCCCTCTCAGAATTAACTTTGGTTTCCTCATTATCCTTGGGAGCTGTCTCCTCCATCAGATGGCTATTGTCCTTACCAAGGTGATCACTTAGAATAGGGCTATCTTGACCAGGCTCAAAATCTCCACTTTCTTCCTCGTTGCCCAACTCCTCTTCTTTCCAGCTGTCTTCACTGTTAGAGTCGTTCGTCTCCATACCACTACTTTCCTTGACAATGTCCTCAGTTTCCAACCCGGGGGTGCTTTTCCTTTTCTTGCTGGATGACGCCTTCTCCTTGCTAGTATCTCCCTCTTCCATCCTCTGTTTACCTGGGGAAGCGGAAATCCGCTTATTTTCCTGTAGAGCAAGGGTTTTGCAATGCTCATAGATGAGCAGCAGGAGCCCGCAGTGGAGAATCGGGCTGGAAGGGTTAGTCCTGTGCTTGTTCAGGGACCTGGAGAGGGATCGAAAAAAGGTAGTAGGGCAGAGATACTTTTTTGTCGTGTCTATGGTTTAAGAGCACGAAGTGGTAGGTGTGGGCCCTGGAGAAATGGCCTTCAACCGTAATATACTCCATGATTGTGTTCAGGACCCATCCCCACAACTTCTTGATGTTTGCAACATCGTAGTAGCCCCCGGTAGCCTTGCCAATTATGGCCCACTCTTTCTCTTTCTGCGGGAACAGGGTAACCGCATTGTTGGAGACCTTGAGGTCTCGAAAGAAGTTAAGCCCAGTGTGGGGCATTCCAGTCACAGTTGAAATAAGCCCAGCGTCTAACTTAAATTTAACTCCATAAAGTTTAAAAGAGCCATTAGACCAGTTTTCAGAAATCTTGGAAATGGCTAAGTTAACCCTACCTTTGTCATAGTCCTCAAGCTTTTCCATGAAGTTGGTGAGAGAGCCCTTCTCCAGCTTTTCTCAGACTTTAGGCATTGCTTTCTAGGTCGATGTGTTGCCAGGTTCTTCGCGTCTTAGACCTCCTCCCATTTTCAAATGCAGGCTATCGACTCTGTTTCTCTGCAAATTGAGACCTTCTTTCTCGATGCAACTCAAATTTTCGCTCTGAGTAACCCACAAAGCGTGCGGCGATTTATTGGAGATAGTAGGAGATCTGTCACAGTGTCAAGTAATGATGGCCTTTCCAGCAAGGCATAAATGATGCTTTTTACTTGTCATGATTTAATTGTCCTTCTCTCCCTATATAACTGTCCTTTCTGAGTATCTCTTTAATATTTAAATTGAGATCATCCTCGTGCCAAATCATTTGAGCGTCAGAGTTAACTCTAGTATTTTCTAAACAGTCAGCAACACTGTTTTGCTCTCTGAAGGCATGTTGTACAATAATTTCTTTGAAATTGGTGATAATCTCTCTAGCTTTCATGATGATATTCTCAATAGACCAAGAAGGCTCTGATTCCCCCTTTAAGCACTTAATAATATTAAGTGAATCCCCATCAAGCCATATTTTATCATAATTGAGATTTTTGGCTATAATTAAAGTATGCAAGGTAGCGGAGGCTTTAGCAAAATGGCTAGTTTGATTCCCTAGAGGACCAGCCACCGCCTTAAGGCAACTTTCAGCAAAATTCCTAATAATGCCCCCATATCCAGCTTTACCTAGATTTCCTTTAGAAGCCCCATCGAAGTTAGCCTTAATCCATCCCTGTGGGGGGAAACACCAAACAAGACCTTCTCCACCTTTCTCCTTGCTAGTAGTGGTAGTAGAAAGATTCCATCTGTCTTTGAAATCCTCTTTAGCAGCAAGTCCCTGATCAGTACCATAGAGGCATTCAAAAATACTCCTAAAGATTTTGTCTGCAACCACTTCAGGAATAGCCCTTTTATCTCTGAAAATCCTATTGTTGCGCTCTTTCCATATATTCTAGATAACAATCGATAGAGTAAGTCTCCAGGTCTCCACAATTTTAGGATTAGAGTTAGGACAATGCCATTGAAGCCAACTGTCACCAAGAGAGTTCGGGAAGACCCAGCTCAGGTTCCACCTGGATAGGATGATTTTCCAGATGTCCTGGCTCAAAGAGCATTGATTGAGAATATGGCAAGCTATCTCTTCTTCCTTGCAACAAAGAGAACACATTTTAGGAAAAATGATGCCTCTTTTATGAAGATTATCCAGGGTTAATATCTTATTTTGGATGAAAATCCAAAAGAAGATGTTGACTTTGGGAACTAAGTTCTTATTCCAAACTTTAGCCCGTATGGGAGTAGCTTCCACCAGGACATTATGAATAGCTACAACAGAGGAAACAGAGTATTTCTCATCCAGAGTTTTCCCCCATATCAGAATGTCATCTTTGTTGTCTCTAGGGATTTTAGCAGAAAGAGCAATCTGAAGGAACTTGAGATCTGGGCACTACTGGCTAAAGTCAATCCAGTCCCCATTTATCGAGTAATCTCTTACCATTTCACCGTACCTGCATTTGAAACTGTCTTTCCAATCTTTGATGACAGGGATTTCCTCCAGAGGTTTATCCAGGATCCATCTATCTTCCCAAAATCTTATTTTCCTCCCATCCCCAAGGTTCCAGGTTTTGCCAGCAGTAGCCCAGCCTTTGGTAGATTGCACTGCATTCCAAATGGCAGATCCATCAATAGAGAAAGAGTTGTCAAATAATTCTTCCTCAGAAGGTTGCATATAGAGATATTTGTTTTTCCGAATAGAGTTCCATTCTCTTTCCTCCCCTTTGAATCTCCAAATTTGCTTGGCTAATGAAGCTTTATTCATAGAACTAATGTTCCTTAAGCCCAGCCCACCTGAGGCCTTAGGGGAACAAATTTTATTCCAGGCTATAAGGGGGATTCTGTTTTTAACTTCCACACCCGACCAAAGGAACTTTTTTTGGATTCTTTCAATAGCTTCTACAAACTTTGAGGGGATTTTGAACAAGCTAAGAGCATACACAGGAAGATTTTGGAGAGTGGCTTTGAGCAGAGTGACTTTACCAGCTTGACTAAGAACAACCCCTTTCCAGCCAGCGAGTTTCAGGTTGAGTCTGTCAATTAACTTATTCCAGAAGGAATCCTCAGGCTTGAGACAAAGAGGAAGCCCCAAATAGGTAGAAGGAAACTCAGATATGTTACAACCAAGAATCCTACCAATCCTAATTTGCCTTTGGGCCGGGGTGTTGATGAAAAACAGAGAGCTTTTATCCCAGTTGATTTTTTGACCAGAGGCAGATTCATAGGTATTCAGAATGATTTTCATGTTTTTGGTTTCCAAGATGGTGGCTTCCCCCATGGTGATAGAATCATCAACGAATTGTTCATGAGAGCAAATAGCATTGGATGAAGAAGGTTTCAGACCCTTAAGATTTCCTTCTTCCACATTTTTAAGGATGAATCTACCCAGGCATTCAGCAAGAATGGTAAACAGGATAGGGGAGATGGGGTCTCCCTGTCTAAGACCTTTGGAGCTTTTGAAGAAACTAGATGGGGAGCCATTAACAATAAAAGTAGAGGAGGAAGTTTCCATGAGTTGAGAACAGAGCTGGATAACTTTGTCGCCAAATCCAAACAATTTCATGATCCTGAGGAGAAACTGCCAGTTCACTCTATCAAAAGCTTTAGCCATGTCTAACTTAAGGAAGAATCCCTATTTACTCACCACTTTCAGGGAGTAGATATTTTCATGAACAAAGATAATAGAGTCCAAAATCTGTCTTCCGGGGACAAAGCCATTCTATTGGACAGAAATAATCCTTGGGAGAACATCTAGCAACCTGGAAGTCAAAACCTTGGAAAGGATCTTGTAGATAGAGTTACACAAGCTGATGGGTCTAAACTTGTTAAGAGAATCAGCTCCAGGGATCTTTGGGATAAGGACAATGAAAGTAGCGTTTAGTTCCTTAAGAATTCTTCTGGAGCCAAAGAATTCCTTGACACCATTGCAAATGTCAACCTCCACAATGTGCTAGAATTTTTGGAAGAAAAACATGGGGAAGCCGTCCGGGCCAGGGGATTTATCACCCTGAAAGGAAAACACCGCCTTTCTGATTTCAGGATTAGTAGGAATACAGGATAAGAGGCAATTGTTAGCTTCCGACAAGATAGAAGGGATAGCTTGTAAAAGGGTATTTTGCTTACTGTAATCGAGGTTGTCCACTTCACCCAACAAGTTACTGAAATGCTCGAGAGCTTCCTTCCTGATGTCGCAATCCTCTGTTAGGATACCTTTATTGCAAGTTAGTCTAGATATTTTATTGGCTGCCCTGTGCTTAAAGGCGGTTAAGTGAAAGAAGTGGGTGTTTTTATCACCTTCCTTCAGGAACAAAGCTCTAGATCTTTGTCTCCAGAAAGTCTCTTCATTAGAAATGATGGAGTGGTATTTAGATAACAGATCATTTTCAGCCATCCTAAGATCTTCGGTCAACCCCACCTCTTGGATTCTATCTTGAACATTCTTTAATTTAGCTTTGACTTGAGTTTTGTTCTTGAATATGTCCCCAAAAATCTCTTTGTTCCAGGTTTTAATTTTGGCTTTTATGATGTTGAGCTTTTTAGCAATTCTAAAAAGAGCCTTACCCTCCACTTCAGAGTTCCACCATTCAGTAATGCAGGCTTCCAGAGAAGGATGGGAGAGCCAAGCTTTTTCAAATCTGAAAGGGAAGTTTCTCTTAGCCGAAAAAGAGTTGGCAGAAAAGGAGATGGGGAAATGGTCTGAACCAATTTTGATAACAGAACCAAGGGAGCAGCTATACTTAGAAAGCCAGTCAGGAGAAATTAAGGATCTATCAAGCCTAACTTGAATCAAATCAGCTCCGGTTCTTCTATTGGTCCAGGTGTAATTGATGCCCTGGAGATCAACATCAATGAGAGCTTGGTCATTAATGAAATCCATAAGGTCTTGTTTTCCATCAAGATGTAAGGGGATTCCTCCCATCTTATCTTCATCTTTGAGTGGAGTATTGAAGTCTCCCATAATAATCCAGCTTTGATCAGCAAACTGGAGTCTGTCAACGGAAAGGCTTTTCTAGAATTTAGCTCTCCCGGATTTATTATTAGGAGCGTAGACATTAGATAACACCCAAACAAAGTTGTCCTTAATATGCTCAAGAAAAACTAAGTTCCTATTAAAGGTGGAGATGATTTCCTTTCCTATTATATTATTTTTGTTCCAAAAAATCGCAATTCCTCCAGAAGCACCCTCCGAGTTAGTTCCTATGACTCCGTTTTCTTTGAAAATTATGATCCTTTCAACTTTTTCTTTAGACATCTTGGTTTCCTAAACAAGGACCACATCCGGTTTATGATCTCTGATGACATTTTGTAACACATCCTGCTTATGGGGGGCGTTTAGCGCTCTGATATTCTAGGATATAATCTTCATATTTTAACTGGGGATAGGGCTGACTCGATGGAACACTGTGTTCCATCAGCACAGTTCTTCCAGCTTTCCTGTTCCCTTTGATGTTTTAGGGATGGCCTTCCCTGCTTTTTATTTTGACTTCCAACATCTACCTTTTTCTTAATCTTGCTTCTAGTTGAGATTCCTCCATTGAGTTCCTCCTTGTTCGATTTTCCTTCTCTCGACTCGAGTATTCGGAGAATCTCATCCATCATATGCACACTTTGGGTAGGGGTTTTACAGAGGAGAGGCTTTGGGCTTCCATTAGTTAAAAGCAGTAAGGGTTTAGAATCAGAGGGAGCTTGGGCTTCATTAAAGTTTGCATCGGCTGATTTAGAGAGTGAAGAGGCTAGATAGGATTCTTCCTTCTCCTAGCTAGCTGATCCATCCTCCTAGTCTGGAATGGTTTCTTCCTTCTCCTGACTAACAGTTTCATTCTCCTGAGCTTTTGGGTTTTCTTTATTAATCAACTCAGTTCCTGGCTCTGCTTCTTTAGAGCTCTCTGGTGGGTCGTTGGAACAAACACAATCATGTTTATCATTGCTGCTACTCCCAGTCCTCTTGACTTCATTCATAAGTTCCGTTGCATCCTTTTTTTTATTACTCTCGGATATTGATGAATCTACTTTTTTATTTGTCATTTGCTAGATCTTTTTGTTCTTAGTGTTACTATCAGTCTTGAGTTCCTTGCCTTTCTTGAGCGGACAAGATTTTGCCCAATGCCCCGATTTTTTGCAGTGGAAACAGGCAAACGATAGAGATTCATATTCAATAGCTTGGGACCATTTTCTTAGTTTAGATATGATATCTATGGATTGAGGCATATTTGTCATTTGGTTAACATTTATGCAAATGTGAGCAAAGACTAACCTTGATTTAGCTGTCGTCATCAGGTCAATCGATAAGAGTTCTCCAAAGGATTTCGCAATGCCCTTGAAAACTTCCTCGTTCCAGTATTTGAGCGGGAAACCTGGGAGGCGTGTCCAGACTAGCACAGAAACGAAGAAGGATTCATATAGGATGAGATTCGGTGCCCATTTTTGGAGAGCCAGGGAAGACTTGCCAAACATCCAGGGGCCTTCACAGAGAGCTTTGTTCATATCTTCTTTAGAGTTGAAAGCGAAGGTAAAAAACCCTCTAGGCAGCGCCGCCACTTCCACTTGTCCTTTAACCATCCATTTTCTCCTTATGAAATTCCTAACATCATCAATGTTAGGCCTAAAGCCAAAAAATCGTCCCACTAATGTCATAGATAGGCCAGCTACAGTCATATCAACCACTTTGTCCGGAACGGAAATAGCGACCAGACCAAAGGCGGGGTCTGAAATGTTCGTTACTTCCAGAAGCCCAGATTTAACCAACGGCTTCACTCCAAAGAGCGAAGACCATTTTTTCCATTTTCCTCTGTCATGTGGGTCCCCAAGGATCGAATCTTTTTCTTAATTGGGCTAATTGGGCTAATGTATGTTGTGTTAATTGGCCTATTTAGTGGATTTATTTGTTGAAACCGTGATTCCAAAATTTCATACATTACATTTTGGTGAACCTGACATTTTCATGCTTAATTCTAATTTCTTGTCTCAGATATAATTTTGTATGCATTTTAAAATTCAAATTTTCACTTATTTTTTATTTTCAATTGAATTACATAAATTTAGAGGTTAAATTCACCAAAACCCTAATTTATTATTCTAAAATTAACTTGTGAGTTGCACAATTTTTTAAGTATATTTTTAGATCTGATTATTATGACATGCTATGTTACGATTTAAAAGAATTTATTATTCAAATTCATAATTCAAATTGCCTAATTAATTGGTTAATCAATTATTTTTACAACAAATTGCATTACTTAATTTTTTTTTTAATTTTGGCATTCAAATTTCCCCCCTTTGTGCATGATTTTTGTTACCATTAGTCCTACATTTAATATTCTCATGAGAAGAAGTTCTAGACTTAAGGCTTCCCAAGGTTTAAAGACTAAGGATATGGAGCCTTAGTTAGATTAATTGTTCCATGAGAATGTTGGTGTTTCCTTTGATCCAAAAAATGACATAATTTATCCCCATTCTCCTAATACTTCTCATGACGTGGATGAATCACTAACTAGGGTTACTATTAACCAATTAGAGAAGATTGATAGTGAATTTGAAAATCTTCAACAATTGATGAGTCAACAATACCCAAAAAGTGAGGTGGTCCCTTTGCTTGAAGGATTAAAAAGAATGGTGCAAAGTGATAAAATTGGTGTTGATTTTTTGTGTGGTCTCTCTCATATTGTTGAAACTAATATCATGCCAATGAAAAGTTGTGTTGAAATCCTTGGTTACTCTCAACCCACTAGTCAAGTCAATCATTCCATTCTTATGCCTACATCCTTGCCTATTATGCTTACATTTACTTATATCATGACTACTTCCACACAAAATGTTAATCCTACACTTGTTATTCATGGGGTAAATCCTATTAATCAATAATCTTGCATACCTCCTTCCATGAGTCTTCCATTTATTTCACAATGCTATTGGCTTCCATTACTCAATCTGTAGTGCCCTCCCTGATCCATCCTTGGTGATTGGATGTGTAAGATATTTATGAGTTTGTTTGTGCTCTTGATATTCACTTTAATATTTGTAGATTCATTATGATTTCTTTGATGATGTTGATTTTGCATTCTGGAATGATGTTTGAAGTAGGTTTATATGTGATACCCCTTCCATATTTAGATATTTATTTTGGTCGAATGGACTCTTGGTGACATCTTTAGTTTTATATGTGGTTTTGATGATTCTTAATTTTAGGGATAATGAAGTTAGGGCTACTATTTGGTTAAATTGGTGATAATGCATTATATGGTTTATGTTTACTACTTGGGAGGTAATATCAGTTGCTAACCCTAATTATAGTAGTCTTGTTAGGTATAGATGATGATTGTCCTTATGAGGTTTTGCTATGATGTTAGATTTGATTTATGTCATTATAATGCTTATGTTGCAATAGAATTTGAATATGTTCCATTATGAATAAGTGATGATCAGGTGATGCGTATCATTTTATGGTTACTAACCCATGTACTAAAAGATTTAATCAGATCATGAGATGTGACTGATTATGATTATTGAGGTTTATGGAGATTTGATTTATGTATTACCTGTGTGTTCTTAATTATGGTGTGAGGGGATGATATCTTATCACCCTCTTAGGAGAGACATAGGATTTCACGATTTCCTTTCATCAATGTGTGTGCATATGTTATATATATTTTACTTGCAAATGTGTTCATTTGTGATGCAGGGTTGCAGGTACAAGGCATCAACTCCACCTAGTTACATAGGTCTGAGCATGCCTACATAATCCTGATAATGGTTGTGCTAGATGGCATATTGGCCAAGTTGACCTAACCTTTAACCTTTGCTCTATTATGGAGCAATAATCCTTGTACTATGTTTACTTGATTGGAATGCCATTTAGGCAATATCTGATAATCCGGTTTGAGTATGTGTGTGTTTGTGTAAGAAATTAATTGCCCATGTCTTTTGTATTCATTATTAATTATAAACATTAATCTAATGGCTTGTATTTTAATAAGTAATAATATAATATATAAATGTAAATATTCATGTATAAACTTTATAACCTTATTAATAATTTAATAAAAAAATTATAATTAATTAACTAAATTTATTAAATGAATTTGATAAAGTGAATAATTAAAAAGTTTAAACTATAGTTTAGTGGCAAATTAAATTAATGACTTATTACCGATCAAGGATAGTTGGTTTCTGAATGGTCGGGGGAAGGTTTTAATCTTCAGGGAAGCATTCTGAGAGGGAGTGCTTGTTTTTTTTTTAAATTAGGAAAAACTCGGAGGAGATCAAAGCGAGGATAGTGTAGAGGAGTTTTGGAATGGATCGAAATATTTCAGAATTTGATTAGGTTTGGGTTATTTGTGTTTTCTAAGATTTGTTCCATTTTCTCATGAATGTGATTGGTTGATTATTGTTCTTTTGTGGTTGTTTAGAATACCGTAATGGAATTTAAGCCTATGATCATGCAATGTTTGGATCTATTTATTGTGTTATGTCGTTATGTCTATTGTGCTAATTTTCAAATAGTTTTCAAAATTAAACAATGCATCTTATAGACAAAACACAATAGCAATAATATTAAATCAAACTAGATTACTACTGGCTCAAATGCTATTTCATGTTCAGATATATGTATGTGTGTGTGTGTGTGTGTGTGTGTGTGTATCCTTTATCTATGGCTTATATATTTTGGGTCATCCCCTTAATGTCCCTACATATTCATGAGACGTTTGTATTTGTTCATATTCTATGCATTTTTTGTAGGCGTAGGGGTGGTGTTTTATTAGGGTGTGAGAGAGGTAGCTCTTCCATGTGAAGGTGGAGAGTCCCACCTACATAGGGGAGCAACCATGCTAGTGTAACATTCCACATACATCATGGGCTCTCACTCAGCAGCGTGGGGAGTGTCCACATAAGGTGGCACTCCTCCCACACAAATGTGGTGGCCTCCCACAATGTGGGGTGTAGAGGACTCCTTGCCAGCCAACACTTCGCCATGTTAACCCTCACCCCAGGTAGATTTACTCGGCCAAACATCATGCCTAGACCGTAGTATAATATAGTCTATATGTTTTGAACTTAGATTTTGAGCTTCCAGTGTTTTATATTATTTTATTATAATGCATTTTGAATGGAGGCATAGATACTAGGGTTTTACTGCCCCGTAGATATAGATATAGGTGTATTTATTGTAATGACTTGATTATTCCATATTTTATTTTGTGATATATGTTTTGATGCTTAGTTTGATTTTAGGGCTTTCGGTAATAGCTATTAATATTACAATGTTTGTGGCTGCTTATTATTTATTTATGCCATATAGCTCTAGAAGTTGTTTTAGATTTTAGGGTTCTTTATCTGTATCATTTGGTTTTTTTTCTTCCCTAAAGTCATATTTATCTATAACGTGTACATGTTTTGGATTAAGGCAAAAACAGGTTTTGAAGGGGCTCTAAAACCCTTTACAAAGAAGATTCTAAAAGGATTAGAATCAAAGCATTAGATGATCTAAAACAAAACAGGATACAAAGTATAGGACAATTCATAGAGCAACCAAGAAACCAACAAACACCCAAATGGGCAGACAAAAAACCAAAACACAAAATATAGAAACACAGAAAAGACAACACAATTACATGAGGCTTTTAAGGGTCTCAGTGACTTCAGCCTCCAATAGGCTCATATTATCAGCAACCATCCTCATCTCTTTGTAATCTACACTTTGAGTCACAACCTTTTTCTTCATGTTGCCCCGGGTCCGCTTACAAGGGCCTTAATCAGCCCGAGTCTTCTCATTATCATCACCAATATTGATCAGAATTTTCTTCTATTGCACATTGTCAAGATTATTCACCATAGCTTTCATGGCATCCGTCGTCTATTTGACAATCTTGTGACTGTTGTTCATATTTGTGATGAGTGTGGCTTAAATTCTCTTATAGTTCTTTTTCACATGGGTGAGCCTATCCTGAAATATTTTTTGCATAAGATCAATGTCCTCCACTGCTCTATTGATGTGGTCCACCAAAAATTTATTTTCATCTTTCATCCATTTCCTGTTACCTTTCTGATTATCCTGAGTGGAGACCACAGGAATAGCTTCCATCTTGCTACCCAAGGCCCTTTGGTTGAGTTTGACCTCTTTAATCTCATGAAAGATCCACTTAAACATGTTGAATGTATCAATGACGTGGTCCCTAGCCATACCAAGAACATCTTCATAGTCATCCCTCTTATCACTCAGCTTCACACTCTTCGCATGAAGGTCCTTGATGGTATTCTACAGAGGCGGTGAAGGGGGTGACGAAGGGAGCTTCTCAAATTTCTGGTTGTCAGGCTTCATGCAAGCCCCATTACCACCCACTAAGCACTCAAAATTAGCCTTATTACCACTAGACATGAGGGAATCTTTGCCAGCTGAGGTGGACGGAGAAGAAATAACCAGCTACTTCTGCACAATCTTACCCTACCCAAAGAAGATTTCGCCTTTAGGGAAATCTTAGATTTGTGTTTTTTATGAGGGGGAGGAGAATCCTCCTTGGAATTTGATTTGGGCTCCTCACCTCCCAACTTCCTAGTGCTAGTTTCATCCTCTGAATATGTAGGGACATAATCAAATGGGACAAGGAAGGCATGAAAATGGGAGTCAATAAGCACCAGAAGCCCCTCGTGGAGGATGGGGAACTTAATAGGGTTCTTTTTATGGTCCTTAAAATTATCCCTCAAGGAAGACATCAGATAAAATGGAAGGGACACCTTGACACCATGATGAAAGTGGTTCAAAAGAACAAAGTGATGTCCATAAACCCTAGTGAAATGACCATCAAGAATGAAATATTCCATAATTACCTTGAGGAGTTTCGCCCATAATTCCTTGATGACAGAGATGTCGTAGTAGCTTGTTGTTTTCTTCACCATCTTGGCCCTCTCCTCTTAATTTCTTGGGAAGTTTTGCACTGCCATCTCCGAGTAGTTTTTATCCCTATAATATTTCATCCCATCAGTCGAAAGGCCAGCGACCTATGCAATCAAACTCTCATCAATAAGCGCCTTGCCTCCATGTTGAGTGATAGTGTCATCTTTCCAATGCTTCTTGAAATAGGCTATCACATCCTTATTTATCCCCTTTAGCCTCTCAATATAGGGGGTGACACTCCTTTTCTCCAAGAGCCTCCATAATTTCTTATCCTTCTTGAGCTGCACACAGCTTGGAGGTTCAATTCTCTTCCTATCCCCACCCATTCTTCTCTTCACTCTATGACTAAAGAAACTCATGACTTTAAGACTGAGAAAAGCCCAAATGAAGCCAATATCGACCCATAAAATATGCAAATTAAATCTGCAATAATGACACTAGCCTCTAAAAACACATGCCATATGCGAGAAGGGGCCAATCTTTCTAGATACATATCTAGTAATGATGGCAAGAGTACTCAGAGATTTAGCTACCTCGACTTCTATCATGAAGAGAAAGCATATAGAGTTAAATGTCCAATTTATCTTCATTGGTCTAGCTCACTTGACTAGTACTTCTCAATCCCTTATTAGCTAAGTAGTTGGCCACATAGTTGGACTCTCTAAAAACATAGGATATGAAGCATTGATTAAAAGAGTTAATAATTTCCCTAGCCTTATTAATCCAAAATTCGACATTCCAAGAGGGCTTTGATATACCTTTGAGATAGTTAATAATATTTTTGGAATCACCCTCCATCCACACAAGCTTGTAGTTATGTTTTCTAGCAAAATTGAGTCCTTGGTATGCTCCTATGGCTTCAGCAAGATGGTTAGTCTAAATTCCCAAGGGGAGCGCCACCATTGAAACAAGATTGCCATTATGATCTCACAACACTCCCCCACATCATGTCGGTCCTAGGTTACCTTTGGGTGCCCCATCAAAATTAATTTTGGCCCAACCCTAAGAGTTAAAAGATTTGATGATCCTAAGCCACAATCCAGCTTGTTTCCTAGGTCTACAGACATTCTCCCATGCCACCAGAGGGATTCTATTTCGATCCTCCACACCCGACCACATAAATATTTTTTGAATTTTCTTAATCACCTCAGCATAATTTGAAGGAATCTTGAATAGACTAAGGGCATACATAGGTAGATTCTGAAGAGTGGACTTTAAAAGTTGGACTTTCCCAACCTGAATTAAAAGTGCACCCTTTCACCCAGTTGGCTTTCTATTGAAATGATCAATCAGAGAAAGCCAGAAAGAACCAAGTGGTTTATCTCCTAGAGGAAGACCTAGGTACGTGGAGGGGAGCACACCAATTGATCATTTGATAATGTCACCAATCTTCTTTTGTCTCGCCTCAGGAGTTGAAGAAAAAAATGAAACTTTTAGCTCTATTAACCATCTACCTCGAAGCTCTTTCATAAATATTTAATGTTGACTTTAAAACTCTAGCTTCCCCAATAAACAAACTCCCCATCAGAATAATATCATCAACAAATTGATGATGAGAGCATATCAAACTAGCTGAAGAAGGTTTCAATCCTCTCAAAAGACCATCCACAACTTATTTATGGATAAACTTACCCAAGCTCTCTGCCATGATAGTGAACAAAATAGGAGAAATAGGATCTCCCTACCTTAAGCCCCGAGAATTTTTGAAGAAGTGGGAAGGTGAACCATTGACAATGACCGCCATAGAAATAGTGGAGATAAGTTGTCGAATAAGACAAATAACCTTATCAAAAAAGCCAAAAGCAGCAAGGATTTTCTTTAGTAAATCACAATGATAGGGAGCTTGGTAGGTAAGAGCTCACAAGGCTAAATTGCTCAAAAAAGATCACCTTGTTACCAAAGATTTATAGGTTCTTTTGTGTATGTTTACTCAACCCGTCTGATTGTCATAAATCCAAGTACTCAAGGTCTCATTGCCTAGTCAACTCCCTTACTGGTTATGACACTTGCCCATGCACAAAACTACTTAATATTCTCACCTATCCAAACACATTTACTCATGCTTGGCACTTGGGGTCTTCAACCTTTAGTTTCAATGTGTACTAGGGGTTTTCCACATGGAAATTCAGGGGCAGCAAGGTAAAATTCTCCATGGAATGCTCATCTTCTAGTTTTAGGCCTATAACCCACAACTTACTCAAACTCATTAATAAGGCTCAACTCCCCAAATGAGGCTGCACATCATCTTGGAGAGTCTCAAATTACACTTTGTGGTTTTCTAGGAGTGCTTTCATTAAGTTTTATGAGCCCAAGTTTCATTTTCCAACCGGTTTCATGCAATTTTACAAAAACTGCCAATTTGTGTGTTATGCAGTAGGGCTACTAGCCTGTGGAGGCCTAATTGGCCCTTTTTTGCTCCCACTGGTCAACGATGGCCATTTTAACCATCAATAAATCTTGGGATGATGTTTTAGGGTTGATTACTCAAGGATTTTTGAGGTTTAGCTCACTGTTAGAGTGGTTTTCAGACTGTCCACTTTTTGTGGCATAAATTAACGGTTTTGTAGGGTTTTGAGGGCTTCCACCATAGTTACACTCCTTTGGACTTGTTTCAAACTCCTTGACTACTTGGTTACCTCTGCCACACCATTTTGAAGCTTCCCCTGACTTGGTTGAACTGGTATTGTGCCAAACACTTGGCAAACAAAAGGAAAACAATAATTGTCTTTTCACTATCTTTTAGCAGTCAACTGTTGTCTCCTCTTTAAAACCCGCACAAGGAAGTATTTTGTATATAGAGGATACCTCAAAGAGGTCTAAGAAGAATTATAATAACTCCTATTACATTTCCATTATTGTTCCAAGGCGTGGATGATTCTTTGTAGCATTTCATTAAGCAAAATGACAACAACTTTCCCAAAAACAGTGAACTCATTGTTTTGTCTACAAAAAAGGGAAAGATTACAAGGTATAAACTATTCTAATACATAAAAATTGTGATTCAATTCTTGTTCACATTTCCAAACCATTTTTACAAACATTTTCTCACTCAATTACCTTTGAGTGCAAACTTTGAGTCTTTATCAAGTTACTAGCCAAATGACAAACTTTTGCCTAGTAATCACTCAATAGCATCTTCAAACCATTCTTCTAGAACAAAAGGAAATATATATACACTATATACACATGGATCAACTTGGTAGAATCCATAGGAGGGATCCCAAACCTGGATCAACCAAGTTGATGCATCTTGCAACTCCAAACCCCTGGCAGGGCGGCAGATGCACAGTTTACAAAACTTTTTGAATAAGCACTTTGAAAAGGAAAAATAAATGAAAAAAGTACATGAGGAGTCTTAACACAACAACATATCAACTTCCCAAAAGGTACAGTATGGATTTTACAGCTACAGTACGGACTGCCCCTCAAAAAGGAAGAAAAACAGTCATAAAAGCCAAAAAACACTTGATTTCTATTGAGTTCCACTTGTAAGTAAAATCACCAACCCTTTCCAAGGAAAAGGGAGTCCTTATATAGTTTCTCAAGTTATTTTCCATGCCCTTGTATGGACAAGAGGCTTCAAAAATTACATTTTGCAAGAAAAAGACAATTTTGACAACTTTCTTAAGCTAAATGACAACTTTTCTTGCTCCAAGATGCATTTTTCACAACCTAAGCTCATCAACTTGACTAAACAACTTAGACATGCTTATAAACACTAAAAAAACATGTTTCAATTCTCTTGAAACCATTTGGAGACCTTTTTTGCCATTTTTCATATTTTGGCCAAAAATTGTCAACTCAAGGCCTAAAATGCAAGATTTGATCTCTCAAGCCCAAAATGAGATCAAAGAGACTAAAAATGACTCAAAACAACCTAAAACAACAAAAACAACCTAACACAATACTTTACAAACATATAAGCATGAAATACCCAAAAATGGAGTTTTTGACTCAACTAGGTGCTCCTGCACCACACAATCCACCCTATCATAAGCCTTAGCAATGTCCATCTTAAGAAAGAATCCTTGAGCCATAGATGCAGTCAAGGAGTGAGAGATATCATGAAAAATGATGATGGGGTCCAAGATCTATCTCTTGGAATGAATTCATTTTGTTGAGGCGCAATCAAAAAGGGTAGGATCCTCAACAACCTAGAAGTCAAGACCTTGGAGATGATTTTATAAAAGGAATTGCATAGGTTGATAGGCCGAAAAGAATCCAATGAGTTAGCTTCCTACTTTTTCAGAATGAGGACTGTAAAAGTGGCATTAAGTTCCTTAAGTAAAGATCTGGCTCCAAATAATTCTTTGACAACACTAGAAACATCACTCTCAACAATATCCCAAAAGGTCTAAAAGAAAATACATTGGGAAACCATCTGTGCTGGGAGATTTGTTACCATCAAAGGAGAAGACAACTATCTTAATTTCCTCATTAGAGGGGATAGCAAATAGCATCATGTTTCAATCAGCAGACAACACCCTCGGAATGGACTCTGCCAAATAATTATGGGCTTCCAATCAAACATCAAATTAGCCTTGAGAAGCCTCTCAAGAAATTCGACAACAGCTTCACCAATCTTGTCTTCACACTCTAGTTTAATACCATTACTAATAATATGATCGATTTTATTAGCATCTTTGTGTTTAAGAGTGGTGATATGAAAGAATATAGTATTTTTGTCTCCAGCATTGAGCCATGATGATCTCGATCTCTGCCTCCATAAGATTTCCTCTCTTGAAATAATACTATGGAAATTCGAAAGAATGTCACTCTCTCTAGAAAAATTGTCACCAACATAGCCTTCTTTGTGGATTTTTTCTTGGATAATTTTGAGATCCGCCTGAAGGGTAGATTTCATCATGAAAATGTCTCCAAACGTCTCCTTATTCCATTTTATAACCCTCTCCTTCACAATTCTAAGCTTTTTGGCCACACGAAATAGTGTTGTACTATCAATTTTAACATCCCACCAATCCTTCACATAGCTATGCAGACTAGGATGAGAAAATCACATCTTTTCAAACCTAAACGGGAACCTTCGTCTACCTCCTTTAGGTTTAGCAATAAAATTTATAGGATAATGGTCAAATCCAACTTTGGACATAGCTTTTAAGGAATAAAAATAAAGATGCAGCCAATCTGTAGAAATAAGGGTACGATCTAATTTGACTTGAATAAGATTATCCCCCACCCTTCTATTAGTCCAGGTATATGTAGCTCCTGAGATATCTAGATCAATGAGACACCGATCATTAATGAAGTCAGCCAGATCATGTTTGCTATCCATCTGGATTTGGGACCCTCCAAACTTTTCAAATTCTTGAAGAGGGGTATTAAAATCCCCCATGATAAGCCAAGGAGTATTAGAGTGGTTTCTTCAGAAAGAAGAAAGACTCACCCAAAATATCCCTCTACAAACCTTATTATTTGGCATGTAGATATTAGATAAAATCAAAAACCATCTCTAGTGTGCTTAAACAAAGTGGCACCATGGTTATTATCATCACAAAGAGGGATACCTTGAATAAAATGAGAATTCCATAGGGTAACAATACCCCCGGAGGCACCATCAGAATTACTACCTTGAGATTCACAAAACTTGAAAAACTTAAGTTTTTCAACCCTTTCCTTGGGCATCTTAGTTTCCTGAATAAGAATAATATCCGACCTATGATTCCTAGAAAAATTTCGCACTATATCTTGTTTATGGAAACTATTAAGCCCCCTTATATTCCAAGAAAGAATTTTCATTTCTTACCAGGAGAATTAAATAGACTTTCATGGATCATCTTCTGTGACCCATCAGCAATGTTATGCAAGAATTCATGTTCTCTTTTCCACATGTTAGATCTTTGCCCCACACTTCAAGGAGGCCCACAATCTTCTTTTGGCCTATTGCTAGTAGAAATACCAGATCCAGCCTTTTGTTGTGTTTTCTTCTTCTTCTTTTCCACTTTTGTGTAGGACATGTCTTCATCAAACTCAATCTCTTCAAGGCTAATATTCTCTTTGTCATCTCTATCCAATTCATCCTTGGGAGATTGCATAGTTTTCAGAATGATAATGTTCTGGTCCAAGGCAAAAATAGTACCATTGGAGATCTAGGAGGGATAGAGCTTAGGAGTAGATGTATTATGGAACCCCAAATCCAAGCCTCCAAACGAGGAACCCAGAACCGGAGAGGATTGGTGATCCTTAAAGGTGACGAAGGAGCTATTATCTGTAGCCTCAAAATCTAGCCTTTTGTTACTTGGTGAAATGTATCAAGAACCAACATCATTGGATATGATCAGTTCTCCATCCTCAATATCATCCCTCTTTTCCTTTGCCTCATTATCAACCTTATTAGGACTTCTGCTCCTAATACTGTTATCATTCTTTTCCTACTCAGGAACATCCTCCTTAGGAGCAATCTCAACCTAGTCCTTCTCTTTAGATTCATCCCTCAAACTGTTATCATCCATTTCCTACTCGAGAACCTCCTCTTGAGGGTCAATCTTATCCTGGTCCTTTTCTTCGGAATCACCCTTCTTCCCTTCTTGTTGTTCCTTAGCATAAATAGAGGAAACCTCAACCACCTTGTTCACATCTGGATTTCCCTTTCCCTCAGCAACCTTAGGCTTAGGATTCCATACCCTAGAGCCATCAGTTTTGGTAACATCTTTCTTGTTGTTCTAAGGGCATTTCTTCGCCCAATGTCCTACCTTTTTGCACACAAAGAAGACAAACGGTAGCGATTCATATTCAATGGTCTAGAAAAGTGACCCCAACTTGGAAACAAGTTCAACCGAGGTGGGAAGGTCCTTGGATCAACTGATCCCCACACATATGTGATCATAAACCAGTCTTTTCCTAGCCACGATCATAGGATCAATGGAGAGGAGTTCACCAAAACCTTCAACAATACCCTTAAAGATATCCTCATGCTAATATTCCAAAGGAAGCCCTAGAAGCCTAACCCACACCGACACAGCTTCAAAGAAAGCATCAGACATATCCATGTTGGGAGTCCATTTTTTTAGGGTAAGAGAAGACCTCCCAAGGACCCACGGACCCCCATAGATAATTGTTGGGATATCCTCAACACAAGAGCAAAGGAGAAAAAACCCCTTGGGAGAGCAAAAACTTCAACCTGTCCTTTCAACTTCCATCTTTTGCTAACAAAAACCCTAACCGAGTTGATATTAGGTCTCAGTCTAGAGAACTTACCAAGGGATAGCTCCATCAAAGCAATGTTACGGTGAATCGCTTGATCCGGAATCGAAAGAGCTAACTTCCCATTGTCCCTATCAGATATTACAGATACAAGAGGGAAGGAGGACTTTCCAGTCGGTTTGACCCCAAACAAGGAAGCCCATCGATTACTCGCAACACTCATGAGAAAAGAACGCTCCGTAGGACCTGTGATTAGTTGATCAGACCGAGGAACCCATGGATTAGCTTTCTTGTGGGGATGCTTTATGGAAGAAACTGCCTTAGGGGCCCCATCTCCCGAGTCCACCTAAAACCCCATTTTTGGGTCCCCACCATCTTCAGAATCAGCCTCCCCCAGCTTGTCTTCATCGCCAGCTGATTTAGGGGCACCAACTGTCGGTAGACCTTAGGGAGAATTCCTTGTTTGTGTTAACTTTTGATCGTGGGAGTTTAGATTTTAAAGATATATATCCCTTATTATTTTATTGAAGTATAATGTATAATTTTTCTCCTATGCAATGAATTATTATTTATTATAATCTCTGAATGTTGTAATTGGGCATTAGAGTTTAGTTTATTAATTATTATTCTCATTGGGAAATTATATTTGAGTAATATATTTTTATTGTCTAGATTATGCAAGAACCAATATTCAAATTGTGTATTTACTCATAAAGTATTTCTAGAATTTAGTTTGGGTGAAAGTAGGATTTGAATAATTAATTTTATTTATTGTATTATTATGATTGTTATAAACCATTTATTTATTTATCTATTTATGTGGTTAAGTTTCGTATGTATATGCATGTTAGAATTCATCTTCAAATAACAAAGTAATCAATTAGAAACAAGGGAAATCATGAATCCCTATCTAATCAAAGAATCTTAACAAACCGACAATGAAATAACATAATCAAGCAAATAGGAATTAAAATAATCAAATCAAATCAAAACTCCCTATCCCAAGATCGCGTATTGCTTCCATTGCTCTTCTCCTCTCTGTGGTATGATGGCTCTCAGATATTGCATTGGTAACCTGCAAGTGACACAAAGATTTGAAGTTTGTGATTATTGAAAATGGAGATTGAATGCTCAATTTATAGAAAATTGGAGAAGATTGATTGAAAGGTGGAACAAGAGGTGAGCTCAAATGAAAATTGATAGTTGAATTGTTGATTGTAGGAGTGAAACTCAGTAGATGGAATAGATTAATTGAGTCAACTGATTGAGAAAAATATGACTGAAGGAAGAAAAAGAATGATTGGAGGAAATAAAGAAGATGACATAGAGAGCTTAATTTAGAAAAAGCTAACTGAAAGATGGAAATAGAAGTAGAAGAGATAAATGATTTAATTAATTGATTGATTGAATTAATTAATTTAGCATGTGCTTGCATTTAGATTTAGATTTTCAATTTAATCTTTGCATGGTATTTATTCAAATAATTGAATTTATTAATTCAATTTATTATTTGAATATATTTAGAACTTGACTTTGATTTTCAATTTGGTTTTTGAAATCATGCACATGTATTTGAATTTGGAAGAAATTAGAAGAATATGAAATTAAATGAAATTAGAATTTGGGGATTTGGAAATGGAAGAATTAATTAATTAATTTAAAGAAACTATTTAATTATTTAGAAATTGAATTTTAACTAAATAATAAAGATTATTTAATTTAAAGGATTAAATCACAATTAATTAAATAATAAATATTTAATTAATATTTAGAAAAGGGTTTAAATGATTAAATGATTAGAGATAGAATAAGAAATAGAATAATTAGTAATTTATTTAAATAATGAAGATTATTTAAATTGGGGAATTAATCAGAATTAATTAAATAACAAATATTTAATTAATATTTAGAAAATGGTTAAAATGATTAAATGAGGAAATAATTAGTAAGATTATGAGGAAATACGAAATTAGAAGAATAAGATTAATTAACTTAATTAAATAACTAAAGAATTATTTAACTAACTAGAGGAACAATTAGTACATGATCAATGAGACATTTTTAGGTGTCTACACCTTATTATGTTTTGAATGAAAATTTAATGAAATAAAGTTTAATTAAATATATATCAAATGTTTTGTAAGTGGTGTTATTCAATTGATCATAATTACCTGTGTTATTATTTAAAAATAAATAATGTTTATTATACATTTATGTATTTGTAATTTAGTTAGTTTAATTTGAAGTTTTTCTCACTTTTCAACCAAGGTTATTGTAATGAAAGTAGGTCTGAGTTTTGTTTACCAATGTGATCCTATGTGCCCTTTTTGTGGGGGTATTGATATTAATTCTATCAGGCTTGCAAGTGCGCAGGCGTTGGGGTTTGAGTAATTTTAGTGACTTTTTAGTTTTGGGTGTCTCCTGGAGGCTCCAAATGTTGGGTTTTGGTTTAAGGCCCTATTTGTCAGTAAGATTGTGATCAGATTGTCATATTGGCTTGTGTTATGGATGTCTATGGTGGCTTAACTATCTTTTGGTGTTATCTCATTGTGTTATTTTGTTGGATTGAGCCCTATGTCTCTGTTGTTGAGATATTGTAATGATGCTTTATGGATGCAATGTTGTTTTATATTTCTAGTGAGAGACTCGTTTGAATCATATTATGATGTTCATTTGATGATGATCCACGTTTCATCTTATGCTTAATTTTGGATTTAGGTAGGCATAGTGTCATAAGGGAGAGTGGCTCTCCATGGGTGGTGGGATCCTAAGTGATTGCCAAGATAACCCATCAGGAGAGTTGATTTAATAAGTGATAACATTTATTAATGAACATAGGGGTTTGGGTATAACTTCACATTAATCAAGATAATGATAATTCCCTAGTCATGGCCTAGAGTGGTTGTTTAGGATCAGGATGAGATTGGGAAAGCTTGGAATAGCAAGATCAACTACCTTGTCTTCACAAAAGGTATGTTGGTTCTACATGAGTCTTGGATGGGGGTTGAGAATCGAGAGAGACTTCCAAGATAACCGAGGATGGGGGCCGAGGTCTATGGAGACTTACCAAAATAATCCATGCCAAGCTATGTGATGACGCTCTTCCGTTGTGAGCACTAGTATCATACTCTTGCATTGTTGTTTGTAAATCCTCTGGAGTTGTCCTTTTTATGTTTTTGTTCATCTTTATATTCCTTTCTTGTGCTTATTATCATGTAGATGTAAGTAGTGACCTTGTACGGTTTTATCCCTTGCTTGTGTGAATGTGGGCCATATGTCTATATCCTAGCATGGAGGGTGGTCCTTCAAGTTCCACATGGTCCGGTGGTAATTGTCTTCTTCCATTGAGTATTTTGGACCTGTTCATGCATTGATTGGTGTTGCTTCATTCTCCAGATGCTTCTCGTGGATATATTTATCTTAGAAGTTTAGATGAAAATTCAAAATACTTTATATTGTTGTCATGTTTATATGAATTGTAAGTGTAATATTGGACACGCCTACTAGGCAAATGATTTAAACAATAATGTTATTATGATATTGTTTAAGTGAAATGATTTGGTAGAATTTGTGATTTTGATATTGTGTGTTGCAAATGTGATATTGATAGTTTTCATTAATGGTTTTCATTGATGTCAATATATTGTTTTGGGATTAGTTCCTTAAGTTGGCAATATGGATGATGTGTTTTCTAAATGTTTGGTGCTCCAGAAGACGTGTTACAATTGATATTCAGTGTGGTTTGTTCATATTGATGGTGATCCAGATTTCTCTATTTACCGGATAGGGTATTGATTGATTGTATTCATGAGTATCTTGGTTCCATTCTTTATTTTGATAAGTTTGGTAGTGTTATTTTGGGTCAAGTTCAATTCAGAATTGGAGAATGAGTAATGACATTTATGTACCGTATGAGTCATGATTTGGGTCTAGTATTTATAATGGATGTAATTTGTTGATTTGTCTGATGAAGTGAGTTGTGGTATGGTCTACTTCTCATTCCTTTCCTCCATTGGAATGTTTAGTGCTAATCTATTTCAAATCTTTGTTTGGCCAACTTAGAAGATTATATTTTTTAGAGACAGTATAAATAGGAGGATGAACTGAATGAATAAATGCAATGGATGTAAGGAATATGTGTGAGACTAAAAAGGAAAAATTAGATTGATGTTGATATGTGAAGTGTGTTGTTTTTAAGAGGCACTAGAATCAATTCTAGTATTGCAGATTATGTCATAGTGATGGATTCTCTTTCTTTCTTCTTCCTTTAGCAGTGAGCCCTCCTATAGTGAGCATTCTAGAAGTGGGCCCCCTTTTATAAAAATCACCTTAACCGATGTCACCTTAACAAGTGCTATATATTGAGAACTAACATTCTCTGTGGTTTTTTCCTTCTTGGGTTTTCCACATCATATCTGGTGTTCATTGTGTGATTTGTTTTGTGTATGTGCTTTCATGTTATATCTATTTAAATTATTTCTATTGGTTATTTTGGATTTGTGAAAGAATTGAAGAAAAAATTTAGTTCTCAACTAATTCACCTCCCTCTCAGTTGCTCGAATATTTAACAATTGCTATCAGAGCTTTGGTTCCTTGGAAGAGAGCTTAATCACTTGAGGTAGATCCTAATCCAATGGCACATAAATTATCTATCCCTATCTTTGAAGGATCTAAGTATAGCTTCTGGAAACTGAAGATGAGAGGTTAATTAATCTCCTTGGGCTACAAGACTTGAAAAGTAGTGGAAACTAAGTATGTACAATCGAAAAATGGTCTTACCACTCCAGATGAGATTCAAGCCTATGAAGAAAATGAAAAGGCAAGGTATGCTATATTTAGTTCTTTATCAAAGACTGAATTAACAAAGGTTATTTCATTGAATACTACTCATGAGGTTTGGGAAAAGTTGAGGGATATCTATGAAGAAAATGATAAAGTTGTATTATCAAAGAAGATGATAGCTAAGCACAGATACGAGAACTTGAAAATGGAAGGAGAAGATATAACAAGCTATTTTCAGAAGGTTGACAATACAGTAGATGAAATCAGAGAACTTGGTCGCACCTTGACAGATGGAGACATAATTGAAAAGATTTTGATGTCACTACAAGAAAGCTGCAGTGATAAGATCCTTTCTATTGAAGAAACTTATGATCCAAAGAAGTTTACTAGGGAACAACTATATGGCACTTTGTCTGCATTTGAGAAAAGGAAGTTTGAAAAAGAAAAAGCTAAATCTGAGACTGTCTTTAAAGTCTCTGAGGAAGATCTGAAAGATGAATCTTGGATGAGATGGAAGTGAACTTTGTAAGAATATTGAAGAAAGACACCGGTAAATATAAAGGTATGTTACCCTTAAATTCTTCAGATGTGGAAATATTGGTCATATAGCTACTCGATGTTTGAAAAAAGGATCGAGACAAAAATTCAAAGAGAATAAAGGAAAGGTTAAACAAGAAAGCCTATTATGTTAAAGATGATGCTGGTATTTCAGATGATGAATCAGACTATGAAGATGGTGACTGATGGAGGAGCATCTCCGGTTCATTGCAATCTTGCATCAACCAAAAACATTTTCCTTCCTGTTTTGTTTTTTATTTGTAATTTCAGTTTTCCTTTCCGTGTGTCTTGGTTTTGGCTCACTGGATCCTGTGGAGTTGGATTCTACTTGAACACTTGAACATCCTTCTTGCTTCCAGACCGCATCACACTTGGATCATTTTCTTTCAAGATATCGCTACCGGTTTCCATGACAGTTTCTTGTTACCGGTTGTTCCTTTGTTACCAGTTGCCTGAAACCTATTCTAGTGATCTATCGGAACCTATTCTGAAGCTTTCGAAGCCTTGGGTGTTGATTTCAATTTTCCATGGCGTCTGGCCGACCTTTTCCCATGATTTGTGTTTAATCCTTTGGATTTTCCAGAGGAATCTCTTGGCGGAGGTTGACCTTGTTTATTTTGTATGTTAGGTCTTGTTCTTCGGGTTTTGATCCCTTTTGGGCTGACTTGATCCTTTGGATCGATATATATATTTTTAATTATGCATAAGAATATAATCAATTAGAATAAATAAGAGAACCAGGTAGCTAGACTGTGCGTAGAAGATAGATCATAAGATTCAAGGTCCCAGTTGTGACCTATTCTACTAGGCCTATGAGCCAGTATGTTGTAAATCAGTTGTTACCAGTTGGATGTAATCGAATTTCAATCAATAAAACATACTTATGTTGTGTTTACTCTTGGTGACCAGTCCAAATTGATCTCTTTGAGGTCCCTCCTCATTGGTGACTACTTTAAGTGGTATCAGAGTGAAATTTCATTCTGGAGGTTGTGTGTCCTAAAATTTTGTTGTAGGGTAGCAGATTGTGGATCCAACCTGCAACTACAGAGGACTAGCGTGAACGATGGCACGAAGAGGAACTAGGAATTGTGGAGCATGTGGGAATGCAGACCCTATTGTGATGGAGATGTTGTGAGGAATAGCAGCCCAGTTAGAAGCCATGGAGATAGCCCAGAGAAGAGACTGACATATTGAAGATATAAGTTAAGATGAAGGAAAAGAAGCCTTGGCAGAACAAGCAAACCTATCGGCGATTGATCCGAATGAGGAAATGTTTTTGAGGGTTTTGAGTATGGCAAATACTAAACCTCATTTTATCCCACGGGAATATGATGGAAAGTTAGATTTGGATGAGTTGATGGATTGGATCTCAGAGATGGAGAACTATTTTGATTTTGAAAACATTGCAGAAGAGAGGAAGGTGAAATATGCTTGTACCCGGTTGAAAGGTGATGCATCTCTTTGGTGAGAGAATTTGCAAGTTGATAAACAGAGAAGAGGTGAAGAGAAGATTAAGACCTGGGATCGGATAATTGCTAAGTTGAAATCGAAGTTTGTGTCGGTGAATTATCAAGTGGATCTGTTCTGGAAGATCCAAAATTTAAGACAGAAGGAATCTACTGTGAAGGAGTACACCTAAGCATTTTACAAGTTGAACATTAGACCTGGACATGTTGATGATAAAGTTGAACAAGTTGCAAGACATTTGAATGGATTACGGGTGTCTATACAAGATAAATTGAGTATGATCAAATTGGAGAGTGATGAAGAGGCTTACCAGTATGCCTTAAAGGAAGAAGAGAAGTCAAACAAAAGACTTGAGCAAAGATAGAGAGGTATAGGTGGAAGGTTTATCGGAGGAAGAGGATATACCAGAGGAAGAGGAACCAGTATAGATCAGAGAAAGGATAAGGAAGTGAGCAAAGAAGGTAATTCATATTTGAAGGATGATAGAAATTTCTACCGGAGGAGAGAACCGGATGGTTACTGAAATGAAAACTTTGGAAGACAAGACAAGAAAACATTCAGAGGAGCTTGCTTTAAGTGTGGAGGAGAAAGACATCGTGCATTCAAGTGTAAGAAGGAAGAAACTACCGAAAGAGTAGTAGTGGTGGAAGAAAACCCCACTGGATCAGACAATAAACTGGAAGATGGAGAACTGTTGATGATGAGGAGAGATTTATGTCGTATAGGAGGAGGTGAAGAGCCCTTGCAGAGGAAGCATTTGTTCAAGACCAGATGTAAGGTATTTGGTAAGTGTTGTAAAGTTGTTATAGATAGTGGTAGTTCAAATAATCTTGTTTCAGAAAAGATGGTGAATAAGTTTAAATTGGAGAGATTGAAACACCCTAAGCCTTATCAGATAGCATGGATTCAGGATGAACATAAGTTGTTAGTAAGTGAGCAATGTTTGGTGAAATTGAAAATTGGGAATTATCATGATGAATTCTTGTGTGATATTATGCTTATGAATGTTTGTCATCTTGTGTTGGGTACACCTTGGTAGTTTGATAGATAGGCAGTACATGATGGGAGGAAGAACTTATACACTATTGTGGCCAGTGGGATGAAACAAACCCTATTACCTTAGGATGAACCTTTGAAGAATGAATTTTGTACGAATGCTAGAATCTATTTAGTAGATGGAAGGAAATTCATGTATGGACTTAGACATGAGAATGTGTGCTTTGCATTAATTCCTAAGAAGACTGAGAGACCGGAACTGGAAGGATAACACTTGGAAGAGATAAGAGATTTGTTGATAGAATATGAGGACATCATTTTAGATAATGTACCTAATGGATTGCCACTTGTGAGAAGTATTAGACATTGCATGGACTTGGTTCCCAGAGCTAGTTTGCCTAACAAAGTTGCACACCGGTTGACACCGGCAAATAATGAAGAACTAAATAGACAAGTACAAGAGTTGTTGAAGAAAGGTTTGATCAGGGAAAGTCTGAGCCCTTGTGCAGCACCAATAGTATTAGCACCCAAGAAGAATGGAGAATGGAGGATGTGTGTCGATTCAAGAGCAATAAACAAGATCATGGAGAGATACTGATTTCCTTTGCCTAGGATGGATGACATAATGGACTATTTGAGTGGAGAAAAATACTTTACAAAGATATATTTGAAGAGTGGATATCATCAGATCAGGATCAGAGAAGGTGATGAGTGGAAGACAACATTTAAGACAAATGAAGGACTGTATGAATGGTTGGTGATGCCTTTTGGATTGACTAATGCACTGAGTACATTTATGAGGCTGATGAATGAGGTATTGAATAAATTCTTGGGTAAGTTTTTTATTGTGTATTTGGATGACATTCTTATTTTTAGTAAAACAAAAGAGGAGCATTTGTTGCAGTTAAGACAAGTTTTATAGAGAATGAGAGAAGAGAAGTTGTTGATCAATATCAAGAAGTGTACTTTCATGAAAGATAAGTTATTCTATTTGGGATTTGTGATATTTGAGGATGGTTTGAAGATGGACCTTGAGAAAGTGAGAGAAATTATTAAATGGCCTACATCGGAAAGCATTGGAGAGGTAAGATCATTTCATGGATTGGCTAGTTTTTACCAGAAGTTTATCAGAAATTTCAATTCAGCTTGTAATCCTATGACTGAGAACATGAGAGGAGATTGAAAGGAATTCAAGTTGACCACCAAAGAAAACAAAAGTTTTGAACTGTTGAAGCAGAAAGTGACTGAGTAGCCTGTGTTGGCTTTACCATATTTTAATAAAGTATTTCAAGTGGATTGTGATGCAAGTGGAACAGCAATAGGAGTAGTCTTGAGTCAAGAAGGAAGAGTAGTAGCCTATTTTAGTGAGAAATCAAATGATGCCCGAAGGAGATATTCAGTGTATTATCAAGAATTCTATGCCATAGTTCAAGCTTTGAAGATGTGGAGACATTACTTGTTGCCTAAGGAGTTTTTATTGTATACAAATCATCAAGCTTTGTAATATTTGAGCAGTTAGAGTAAGTTGAATCAAAGACATATGAGATGGGTAGAATTCTTGCAGAGTTGCATCTTTATGTTAAAGCATAGAAGTGGGAAATCTAACCAAGTTGCTAATGCATTGAGTAGGAGAAGGAATTTACTGACAGAGATGAGAGTGACGGTATTAGGAATTAAAGATTTGAAGACCTTGTATGATGAAGACCCGGATTTTGCAGAACCTTGGAAAGCATGTAGAGAACCAGTTATGGTTGATAGACCAAATGTTTGGATTACTTCATTTAGGATTGGATGTTATTCAAAGGATTCAGTTGTGCATACCTAATAGTTCTATGAGGGAGAATCTAATAAAGGAGAAACATAGTGGAGGTTTAGCTAGATATTTTGACATTGACAAAACAGTAGCATTAGTGAGTGAGCAATAATTTTGGCCCTAGATTTATAAGGATGTTAAAAGATATGTGTAGAGTTGTAGAGTTTGTCAAGTTGCAAAAGGTAATAGTCAAAATGTGGGATTGTAGAAACCTTTGACAGTACCAGCAAGACCTTGGGAGGATATAAGCATGGATTTTGTACTTGGGCTGCCTAAGACACCGAGAGGGAATGATTCTATATTTGTGGTAGTGGATAGATTCTCGAAGATGGCTCATTTCATACCTTGTAAGAAGACATCAGATGCATTGCATGTAGCAGACCTATTTTTCAAAGAAGTGGTGAGATTGCATGGATTACCTAAGAGCATAGTTTCAGACAAAGATACTAAGTTTGTTGGCTATTTTCGAAGAACACTTTGGAAAAAGATGAAGACATATTTGAATTTCAGTTCTATTTTTCATCCACAGACTGATGGATAGATAGAAGTTGTTAACCGGAGTTTGGGAATTTTTTTGAGATGTTTAGTGGGAGATAAAATCGGAAGTTGGGATTTGATCCTTGCACAAGAAGAGTTTGCCTACAACAATTCAATGAATAGAAGTATCGAAAGAACACCTTTTGAGATTGTTACCAGAGTGCATCCTAGAGGGATATCAGAATTCAGAGACATAAGCAATAAAGACAAGAGAAGTGTAGAAGCAGAAGACATGAACAACAAGTATAAGGAGAAGGCGGATGAGAAGAGGAGATATAAGTAATTTGAAGTTGGTGATGAAGTGATGGTATATTTGAGAAAAGAGAGATTCTCGGTTGGAACTTATAACAAGTTGCAAATGAAGAAGTTTGGACCTTGCAGAATTTTGAAGAAGTTCAATTTTGGGAATGCATATGAAGTAGAGTTACCGGATAGTCTGAGTATTTCACCTATATTCAACATTGTAGATCTTCATGAGTACCATGAACCGGAATTGAGTGAGAATAGTGTTACAGACTTGGAGAAACAATTGCCTCAGAAGGAACTGGATCAGATTGAAGAGATTTTGGATAGTAAGATTGGGCATAGTACTCGAAGCAGTCAGTATAAAGAATATCTTGTGAAGTGGAAGGACAGACCAGTTGAAGATTCATCTTGAATTTCTCAGGCAGAGGCAGACCGCCTTGGTTTACCTCTAACCCTGACAAAGTGAGAGGCTCACTTTTTCAATAACCTCATATGTCTAATGTAGGAGCATCCCTGATTCATTGCAATCTTGCATCAACCAAAAACATTTTCCTTCATGTTTTGTTTTTTGTTTGCAATTTCAATTTTCCTTTGTGTGTCTCGATTTTGACTCACCGGATCCTATGGAGTTGGATTCTACTTGAAGACTTGACCATCCTTCTTGCTTCCAAAACACATCACACTTGGATCATTTTCTGGTAAAATATCGCTATCAGTTTCCATGATAGTTTCTTGTTACCAATTGTTCCTTTGTTACCGGTTGCCTGAGACCTATTATGGCAATCTACTGGAACCTATTCCAAAACTTGCAGAGCCTTGGGTGTTTATTCTGATGTTCCTTGGCATGTGGCCAACCTTTTCCCATGATCTATGTTTCATCCTTTGGATTTTTTGGAGGAATCTCTTGGCAGAGGCCAACCTTGTTTATTTTGCAATTACGCCTTGTTCTTCAGGAATTTATGCCTTTTGGGCTGACTGGATCCTTTGGATAGATATATATATATATATATATATATATATATATATATATATATATATATATATATATATATATATATCTATATATATATATATATATATATATCTATATATATATATATATATATATATATATATTTGTAATTATGCATTATAATGTAATTAATTATAATAAATAAGAGAATCAGGTAGCTATATTGTGCATAGAAGATAGATCATAAGATTCAAGGCCCCGGTTGTGACCTATTCTACCAGGCCTATGAGCTGGTATGTTGTAACACAGTTGTTACCGGTTGGATGTAATCGAATTTCATGCAATAAAATAAATTGTTTTGCATTGCCTCCATCATATCTTTTTGTTTTCTTTTGTGTTTACTCTTGCTAACTAGTTTGGATTGATCTCTTTGAGGTCCCTCCTCATCGGTGACTGCTTCAATGACTCTTTGTTTTTAGTAGAAAAGGATGTACCTAAGATTGATGTTTCTAAGAATATTACTACTGCCTTACATGATAGGAGAGATAGAAATGAATGGTTGATTGATAGTGTATTCTCAAATCATATCACTATTGATAAGAGTAAGTTCATAAAACTTGATAAATATGATGGAGGTTCTATTAGGTTCAGAGATGATCAAACAACACAAATTGTAGGAATTGGCTCTATTACTTTTGATGAAAAACATAAAACTGACAATGTTTACTATGTGAAGGGTTTGCATCATAATCTCTTGAGTGTTGGACAAATGTGCGAAAATGGTACATTGTTGTTTTTCAAGATGATGATTGTGAGATCCGAAAGGGATCCGAAACTATTATTGCAACATGAAAAAGGACAAATGAAAAAATGTATCAGCTAGAAGGAGCTACAAGACACTTTGTTGTCTCAATTAAATGATAGCTAGCTCTGACACCGAAGGATGTGTCATATCAGCTTCGATAATTTTGTAAAGATTGGTTCATCAAGTGCAATGAGAGATTTGCCAAGGCTGACCAAACCAGATAACAATATTGCAAAGAATGTCAAGTAGGAAAGAAGACAAAAGAAACATTTAAAGGAAACAAACAATCATCCATCGGATTGTTGGACTCAGTGTACATGGACATATGCGGTCCTACCAAAATAAGGAGTATACAAGGTGAGAGGTATTTCATGTTGTTAATTGATGATCATTCTAGAATGCCATGGGTTGCATTTTTAAGACAGAAGTCAGAAGCATTAGAGAAATTCAAGATATTCAAGGCAAGAGTTGAAAATGAAGTTGATAAAAATATTAAGTGTTTGAGGTCTGACAAAGGAGGAGAATTTATTTTTTATGAGTTTAACAACTTTTGTGAGAAACGTGGTATTAGAAGGCAGTTATTTGCCCCTAGGACACCACAATAGAATGGTGTAGTGGAAAGGATGAATCAAACTATACAAGAGGAAGCTCGAACAATGATCAAAGGAGCAGAAATACTAGAAGTCTACTGGAGAGGAGTAATTCACATAGTAATCTATACTCTTAATAGAATTCTATACCAGGAAAGATATGGAAAGACTTTATATGAACTATGGCATGGTAGAACTCCAATAGTGAAATATTTCAAAGTATTTGGAAGGACATTTTATATCTGAAGAGATGAGGATAATTTTAGAAAATTTTACAATAAAGTAGATAAAGTCATATTCCTAGGATACTCCACAATAAGAAAAGCATACCAGTGTTACAACAAAAGACTAAACAAGATTGTTGAAAGTGCAAATGTAAAGGTTGATGAAGACATTTCTAAAGACTCTGAAAAATTGGCAAGATAGGTAAGTTTGATGAAAAAAAAAGGGAAGAGGAAAATAGAGAAGAAGAGAAAGAAAAAGAAACACGGGATGCTCCAGTATCTACATCTAAAACCCCAAGCTATGTACAAAAGAATCATTCAGTAGATTAGATTATTGGAGATAAGAACAGAGGAATTATCACAAGAAGAAAAGCATCTCAAGAACAAGTTCTATTATGTTAACTATCTAAGACTGAACCAAAAATAGTAGAAAAAGCTTGCAATGATAAAAGTTGGATGAAGGCAATGAGAGAAGAGTTGGATTAGATTGAGAAAAGTCATACATGGGAACTAGTTCATAGACTAGCAAACAAGAATGTAATTGGAACAAAATGGATATTCTGAAACAAGTTAGATGAGGATGGAAAAGTGGTGAAAAATAAAGCAAGGTTGGTTTGCAAAGTTTACACATAGCTTGAAGGCATTGACTTTGAGGAGACATATGCCCCTATTTCCCAGATGGAGGCTATCAACATGTTTTTGGCTCTTGCAGCCTTTAAGGATTTCAAGGTTTATCAGATGGATGCAAAGTTAACATTTTTTAATGGAGAGCTGAAAGAAGAAGTTTTCATTGAACAACTAGGACTTAAGTTAAGATATGATCTTAACATTGTTTGTAGATTGAAGAAGGCTCTGTATGGATTAAAAAAAGCTCCTAGAGATTGGTATGGAAGGATAGACAAGTATTTGATTGATCAAGGTTTTCAAAAGGGATTTGTTGATAGTAATATTTATTTCAAAAATGACTCGGGAAAAATGTAAATTGTTGTAATTTATGTTGATGACATAATATTTGGAGGAAATGAAGGCATGTGCACAAATTTTGCTAATGAGATATAGAAGGAATTTGAGATATCCATGATCGGTGAGTTAAATTTATTTCTTGGTTTGCAAGTAAATCAGAATAGCAAAGTAATTTAAATTTCTTAGCCTAAATACATTAAAGAACTCTTGAAGAAGTTTGGGTTAGATAATTCTAAACTGATGTGTACACCTATGACCACCGTATCTAAGTTAAAAAAAGATGTTAAATCCCTTAAAGCTGATGCAAGTCAGTAAAGATCAATGATTAGAGGACTGTTATATTTGACTGCTACGAGACCGAATATCATGTATGTAGCTTGTTTGGTGGCTAGATTTCAACAAGAACCAAAAGAATCACATGTTGTGGTGGTAAAAATAATTTTTCAGATATTGAAAAGGAACATAAGAGTTTGGATTGTGGTATCCCAAAAATTCAGATTTCACTTTGACAGCTTATACAGATGCAGATTGGGTCGGAAGTGTTGATGACAAAAAAAGTACAAGTGGTGGAGCATTATTTCTTGTCTCCTGATTGGTTGTTTGGTCAAGTAAAAATAAATATTTTGTGTCTCTATCTACAGTTAAGGATAAATATATTGCGACATCTTCATGTTGCACACAAATATTGTGGATAAAACAAACTTTGAAGGATATCGATGTATTATTTAATGACCCCATCTCAATTATGTTTGATAACACTAGTGCAATAAATATTTCTAAAATTCAACAACATTCCAAAACAAAGAATATATCTTCTCACTATCACTTCCTAAGAGAAAAGGTGTTGGAAGATGAAGTAAAGCTTGAGTATGTACCTACAAAAGAGCAGATTGCAGATATCTTCACAAAGGTGTTGTGTAAGGATAATTTTGAGTATCTTTGATAGAAGTTAGGGGTATTACCCCTTGCTAATTTAAACTGATGTACATTTGGATGTGCATTGTGTTGGGATCCAAAAACACTAAGAGGGGGGGTGAATCAGTATTTTGTTGGTATGAACAATTTTTATCCTTTTATACCATACACATATAAACTGGTAAACAAAAAAGCATATAACAAGAAGACAATAAACCATCCACATAAATGAACACCATAACACACAAAATTTATACGTGGAAAACCTCAAAGAGAAAAAACCATGATGGGATTTGTGACCAACAAGTTCACTCGCCATATGAAAAGATATTACATATAATAGGGGCCTACACATGCAGAAAGGCACACTGCCTAGAGCATACTGCTCATCACTAAAGAGCCTCACTAACTACAAGCCTTCTACTAAAGTAAATTATTGAAAATGAACTCAAGAATGCATCTGCTATGCCAAATAGAGTTCCAGTTTTGGCTCTGCTCTATACCGGTTCATAAACCCTGAACTACTACCGATATCTCTTCTCCTCCAAGAATGCTTTGAAAAGATATCTACAAATCATTGCATGATATAACATTCACATACAAAATTATCTTCATACATATATTTTGTATTGTACAGTTCTGCTATATTCTCCTATATCCACACATTTCACATCTTTCAAAATAACCTAGCAGACTGACCTATATACCCATTACAAATAATATGCCTTATGTCGGCTTACAATACGTTTACAAAAGATATCCAATATCGGCTTTGACAATAATTACAAAATGATTCATTAAGTAAATCCTCCTTGATGTTGGCTTCCAATGAAGTATTGATGTCGGTGCTGGTGTAGCCCTGAATGCTCCAAAGTTGGCATATGTCGGTATATGCCTCCTGGAGCCAGTATATGATGTACATCTGATCTTGTTGCCATCAATGACAACAAAATGAATCCAATGAGTGTCAATTGCCAAAAATCTCCCCCTTTGGCATTGATGGCAACACTCATGAAAAATGGATTCCCTATCGGTATGCTCCCCCTGAGCAATACAATCCATCTGATATGTTGATATCCTTCCCATGTGTTTTCATCTGGTATTCTCTGATATTTTTCACATATATGCATACTCCCCCTTTGACATTAATGCCAAAGACTGGTGAAAGAATTGAATTTTTTTCAGAACAAAAGAATAAATGAATACTATTAGTTTCACTAGAGCTTAATCATCTTCAAGATTTTTGGGTATTCTTTTTGAAATAACTAAAGATATGTATCCCAGTCAGATTTGAAAGTATCAAAAATGGATGCTAGTCCACTTAGTAAGTGGGAATTTGTGTCCTTCTCTTGGACATCTGTTGGTGTGGGTTTATCTATCATGTCCATGCACTCTCTCTTATGAACACCCAATGAATCTAATCTAGGACTTACCAATCCTCTTAGACTTCTTTCTCTTCGCATGATTTTATCTCTCTCTTTCTCAAAAGCAAAAATTTGGTTCTCCAAGGACAAAATTTGTCCATCAACAGGTATGGTCAGTGCAGTCAATCCATCAAAAGAATTAGCAATTTTAGCTATCTTATCATATAACTCCTTTAATCTGCTATCTACATAAGTCGTAAGAATTTCTATGTTACAACACACTTTGTAGATTTTTTTACATTGTTTTAAACAAACCTCAATAGGAATAAGTTTGTCCTCAATTTTCTTCTTCTCTATTTCTATAATCTGATCAAAAGCTATTCTTTTAGTTGTTGTGAATTTATCCAAAGCCTATCGATCTGCAATCTGCCTCAGAGATTGAAAATTGTTAGAGATATGCTCTGTTAGAGTCTTGAGCTTGTTGGAAGAGCTTGCTCCATCTTCAATCTGACACTCAGGTATTAATCTATGCAATACTGTGACCGATTGATCAATTATTCCTTTATCTATAGTACCTTCCTTTAGTAATTTTTGAGTAGCCATCATCATCAATTCAGTTGGACTCAACTCAGAGATTGATTTCTTCTCAACCCAAGAAGTGTCAATTGCCAAAACCTTTGTTGGGGAATCAATTTTAACTACCGATATGGACTCAGTTGCTTTTATCTTGTCCCTCTCAACCCCTTTTGCACTGGTGGCTTTGCCATTTGGTGCAGTGTCAGTTACTGCTGGTGGAGTATTATCCATAGTATTTACAATTTCTTATACATTGCCTTTCTCAAAAATGGTTTGTGTCAGTATAGACTGTACACTCTCCTTAACTATCGGTTGTGTCAAAATTGAAAATGAACTACCCAAAAAACATTTCCCTTTTGATTTGTCAAGAATGGTGGAAGTTGTTGCCCTTGTAAATTCTTCTTGAGATGTGAGAAAATTGGGGTTTTTCTGAAAGAATTTGGTCCATCCCTTACTAGTCTCATTTATCACCTCATTTTCTCTCCCCATCATAAGGCTTACTATCGAGGTTTACTATTGAAAATTGTCCTATTTGCAGCATCTATGCATCTTTTCATTTCTTCATTATTTACAACACCACACATTTCCAAAACTGCTACTTCTTTAATCTCCCTATCTCTCTTGACAACGTCAAGTCTTCTAGCCTCAAGTTTATTATACAAGGATAAAGGTATCTCCTTCAAAATTTCAACTAAGGATTTCTTATAAATGTCTATATACAATAAAATAGCATCTTCTAATTCATTTTGCTCATTCTCTTCTAAATCTTCATAATACTTTGATACATTTTTCAATATTCCATCTTTTGTAATTTCATCAATAAGATCAGCACGGGTCATTATGGTCTTATCGGTTTTAGTATCATCACCCTTCTTCTTTTTTCTTGTGGTTGTCAGTGTGACCGATTTCCTCTTTTGCATAGGCTTCCTTGTCGATGGTGGAGGTGCAGTAGGTTTAGTTGCCTTTCTAACAAGTCTCCTCCTAGGCTATGCCTTCTTCTGCTCTACCAGTGGTTTTACCACATTCTTCCTTTGTACCCTTCTGAAAGCCAGAGGTTAATTATCCTCAGAATCATAATCAGAAATGATAGGGGAAATGTGAACTTGTGGCTTCTTCACTTCTGCAGTATCAACTTTTATCGGTTTAGCTGCCTATTTGGATCCTAAACCCAATTGAGTGTTATCTTATAGATTACATATTGTACATATGCAGACATATTTTCTATTTTCTTCTCTCTTCTCTTCCTATTAAAACTGGTTTTCACTTCAAGAGCCTTCTCTCCTACTGTACCAAAATGCTATGTTTTATCATCTAATGGGGCATCTAATAGAATTTTTGCATAGAGTTCAAAAATGCTATCATCCACCTCATATCCAAGCTTCGTCACCCGTATTGTCCTTGGTTCACTGCTTCCATAAGAGTTTCAACAGCTTTTAACATAAAACAGATATCAGTGGAATACTTCTCCACAATGTTCTTTGATATTCTCTCCCTTTGCCTCATGTTTTCTTGGAATGTCTTGAAATACCCCCAAAGTTTCTCATCTCTGCCGATACCAAGACCAGTGATTGCTTCCTTGATCTTCATACCTACCGATATATCATGAGCCCAATGCATCTTCCCTAGACCAAGTAGCTTATTCAGGAAGTAAAGCATTAAACAAACAATCAAATTTCCATATCTAAAAGTCCCTTTCTTGATTCCTTTGATCTTACCAAGGTTCAACATCAATTCATTCCTCATCCATTCACATAAATCATACTTCACATTATTCCTTAGCATTTGATATGCAACATGAATGCATGAAATAGAAACATAATTCAATCGGTTGGATTGAGTTACCTTGTAACCTATTATCATTCTTGCAAATTTTACATCAATGTCGGTGATTGTGTTGATTCTTATTGATCTGCTATCAAGAGTTGCACCGGTGAGTTTCTCGACCTCTGTGTTGGAAATTTTCTTGCCAGGTTCTTGTCTAACTTTGGGTAAGTCAGTGACTACTTGAATAGCCTCCTTCATGATTGTGTAAGGCCTATCTAGCCAAATAAATTCATTATGAACCCTACTCAGAACGTATCTGATAACCTCATCTTTGAATTCTGGTATGTATAGAATACTGGTTAACCCTAGATCCTTAATTGCTTTGTATTCCAATTTGATGGTTCTAGAGTCTCCCAGTATCATGGATTGATACATGTTTTTGATGTCCTCTATGCCCAAATCCTCCAGGGTGTAGTGAATGTATGCCCTCACATCTTCAACATACATAACACCGTCAAGAACCCTAGAAAATGCTCCCATAGAGTCTTCCTTTTTAGCAATTTTGGGAACCTCCTTAAATACTGGCCTTAACCTATCCTTGACTTCGACAATGGTGGGATTTGCAATGAAAGTAGGAGCTAAAGATCCAGATGCCATTTCGAAAAATACCTGAAAGTGAATGTCGGTGGAAGATTGAATGCTTCAGATAACTGCTCGAAATCCTTTCACAATGCTTTTTCTCACTCTTAAGTTGCCTTTTCTTTGCTCTGAATGCTTGAATGCTTTGTGAGTGAAAATTATTTCACTTACCCCCTTTTATCAGCAAATAAAACCCTAATTTTCTATAATAAATGCTTCGCCATCAACCCTACAGATGTTGATTTCACAGTCATGTGTCGAGTGAACCTTCATCGATGATGAACACAACTCTAAAGATCTCCTTAGATCTCTTCTGGGGTAATATGCAAAATTTAGCAATGACTTTGCCAACCCCTAAGGCTTATGCCTTAATTACCGATGGAATTTCCTATTGATGGAGGAATACCCTATTCTACCGGTGGAGTTACTAGTGTAGATCCATCTCCACTTGGTTCTTCAGATTTTCTAATCCTTCTCTTGGTGTGATCTTGTTGTATTTCATCTACCTTTTGCTTTCCTTTCTCATTATTTTTATCATTATTAACCGGTTGAGTCTTGCTTCTACAATACTTAGCAATATGACCTATTTTGTTGCATGCATAACATGTAACATTGTTCTTATGAAATGATTTGACATATCCGGTATCATTTCTTGACCTACAATGATTATAAAAATATCCAAACTTTCCACATGCGTGACATTTAACATTCATTCTGCAATCTTCTGATCTGTGACCATATTTCTTTCAATTTATGCATTGACCAGGAACTAGTTTGTAGTTTTGATTTGCTTTATTTCTAAATTGTTTAGCCATATTCCTAAATTTGTTGCAAACAAAACATCTACCATTGAATTTATAAGCATTAGATTGCCTTACCGGTTTCCTCTATTATGATGAGTTCTACATACCGGTTGTCTGATCTTCATTTGCAGTACCGGAGCTTTCACCTTGTACAAATCCAAGTCCTCTAGAATCATCAATCTGTCTTCGTATTTTCAATAAGTTATCCAGTTATGCAGCATTGATCCTAAACTTTTCTTTATACTCACTTGCAGTAGTCAAATGATCTCTCAGAGTAGTTATTTGTCTTTCAAGTTCTTGTTCATTGTTCCGGGAGTGTGCCAAATCACTTCTCAACAAATTATTCTCATGAGTCAATCTGCCACATTCATCAAATTTGTTCTTCAGAGATATGAGAAGATTATCTTCCTTCTTCTTTCTGTCCTCAATATCTTTTGATAACCTCATAGTCAAATCTTGCATTTCATTCTTCATGAGCATGTTTGCTTGACTTAGTTTCTGACATTGTTCCTTAAGAGCATTCTTCTCCTCATCATCCGATTTTTGCAAAAGTTCCTTTCTCTTGGATTGAGAAGATGATAACCTTTCTTACAGGATAAGAATGAATTCATTTGCAGAATTCAATTCTTGCAATTTCAAGTTCTTCATCCTTTTAGCATCATAATCCTCAAGAGCCATCTCAAGTTGCTTCTCCATAGCCATGTTCAAAGATTTCGGTTTCAGGATCTTCCTCAAGTTGTTAAACTTCTTTTGAGGTACCATGCTTTGATACCAACTGTTGGGATCCAAGAGCACTAAGAGGGGGGGTGAATTAGTGTTCTGTCGGTATGAACAATTTTTATCCTTTTATACTATACACATATAAACTAGTAAACAAATAAACATATAACAAGAAGCAAATAAAGCATCCACATAAATGAACACCATAACACACACAATTTATACATGGAAAACCTCAAAGAGGAAAAATCACGATGGGATTTGTGACCCACAATATCAGTTCACTGGCCATATGAAAAGATATTACATATAATAAGGGCCTGCACATGCAGGAAGGCACACTGCCTAGAGCATACTACTCATCACTAAAGAGCCTCATTGACTACAAGCTTTCTGCTAAAGTAAATTATTGAAAATTAACTCAAGAGTGCATCTGCTATGCCAAATAGAGTTTTGGTTCTAGCTCTGCTTTATACTGGTTCATAAACCCTGAATTACTACCAGTATCTCTTCTCCTCCAAGAATGCTTTGCCAAGCTATCTATAGATCATTGGATGACATAACATTCACATACAAAATGATCTTCATACATATATTTCACATTGTATAGTTCTACTATATTCTCCTATATCCACATATTTCACATCTTTCAAAATAACCCAGCAGACTGACCTATATACCCATTACAAATAATATGCCTTATGTCAACTTACAATACATTTACAAAAGATATTCAATGTCAGCCTTGACAATAATTACAAAATGATTCATTAAGTAAATCCTCCTTGATGTCGACTTCCAATGAAGTATTGATGTTGGTGTTGGTGTTGGTGTCGGTGTCAGTGTAGCCTTGAATGCTCCAAAGTCGATATCTATCAGTATATGCCTCCTAGTGCTGGTATATGACTTCCATCTGATCTTGTATCCATCAATGACAACAAAATGAATCCAATGAGTGTCAATTGCCAACACATTGGTCCAGTGAACTGCTTGAATATTATTATTAGCACTAATGCTTGGGTGTTTCCTCTTAGGGGGAGTAGAGTAAGTTTCATAGGGGGAGTTTTTTTTGCCTTTGTCCTTGATGTCAAAGGGGGGGAGATGTGTAGAGATGTTGATCTAATGATGTAGAGGGAGTGGTGTGTTTTTCATTGATGTTGATTTGATGATGTAGAGGGAGTTGTGTGTTTGTCATTGATGTGTTAGTGATGGATGTTTCCATCAATGACAAAAGGGGAGATTGTTGCAAATGTGATGTTGATAGTTTTTATTAATGGTTGTAATTGATGTCAACATATTGTTTTGGGATTTAATCCTTAAGTTGGTAATCCAGAAGAAGTGTTCCCAGAATGTTTGGTGCTTCGGAAGATGTTACAGTTGATATTCAATGTGGTTTGTTCGTGTTTATGGTGATCCAGATCTCTCTATTTATCGGATAGGGTATTGATCGATTGTATTCATGAGTATCTTGGTTCCATTCTTATTTTTGCTAAGTTGGGTAATGCTATTTTAGGTCTGGTTTGATCCGGAATTGGAGAATGAGTAACAACATTTGTGTAACATATGAGTCATGATTTGGGTCCAGTATTTATGATGGATGCAATATGTTGATCTATCTACTTCTCATTCCTTTCTACCACCAAAATGTTAAGTGCTGATCTATTTCAAATCTTTGTTTGGTCGACTTAGAAGATTATGTTATTCGGAGACAATATAAATAGGAGGATGACTGGAACGAATATATGCAATGGATATATGGAAGATGTGCGAGACTGAAAAGAAAAAATATGATTGATGTTGATATGTGAAGTGTGTTGTTGTTGAGTGGTAGCATAAGTAGTTCTGGTATTACAGATTATGTCACGGTGATGGATTTTCTTTTATTTCTTCTTCCTTCAACAATGAGCATTTCTAGGCAGTGAGCCCTCATATAGTGAGCATTCTAGCAATGAGCCACATTTTATAAAAATAACATTAACCCATGCTATATATTGAGAACTAACATTCTTCATGGTTTTTGTCTTCTTGAGTTTTACATGTCATATCTGGTGTTCATTGTGTGATCTATTTTGTGTATGTGCGTTAATGTTATATCTATTTTAAAATATTTGTTGGTTATTCCGGATTTGTGAATGAATTGTAGAAAAAGTTTAGTTGTCAAATGATTCACCCCCTCTTAGCTACTCGGATATTTAAAATTATGTAGTTTGAATAAAGTGTATGCTAGTCATTTATCATTTAAGAATTATAGAAACATTTGGTTTTGGGTCCTAAAATGAACCTAATTTTAAAGGTTAAATGAATGTTATTAGTTTCTCATTATAGCAAAAAATAAATAGATATTTTAGTTTATGTTAGCCTTCTCATTAATGTTCATTTTTTAATGAATGATTAAGTTTGTAACAAAGATTAGGTATGGATTATGTTATGCATTGTGAGTTGTTAAGTAACATCGCTAAGGAACCTTAGAGGATAGTTTAGTATTATTTCTTCCACTTGTGCATATAAGTTTATAAAGTTATCCCTAATCAGAATATTGCATTAGGTTACAGATTAAGATGTTTAAAAAAAAAAATACCTCTTAGTTGGGTTAGATAGGTTAGATCCTCTAGGGTTCCTTGGTGGGGTGTTACATCAATTATTAGAGCCCATGTTGCAAACACTGGGATCTTTGGTTAAGGTTGTGTCTTAGTCTTGTGTGGTGTGTCATAATGTTTATGTCTTGTGCTTATCCTTCTAAATTTATGTTTAGGAAAAGTTATTAGAACCTTGGAGATGTATATGCTTTGTGACCTCTCTCTTTCATTTCCTTCTGAAAATCAAAATTGGGTGTATCATGTCTATTCATTTCTTGTTCTTGCCTCCTTGATGCTAGTAATTGTATATTATGTGATGTTCTCTTAGTTTACTTTGTAATTTATAGCTTTTACTCAAATACTAAAGGTGGTTTAAGTAGATAATTGATCTTGTATTGAGGAAATTGTATGTATTCCCTTAATTGATGCTATGATATTATGACTATCTTATTACGTTGAATAATGCATTGCCTTATTCATGAATAGTAAGATGATGTTCTTGTGTTATACATGTAACTTGACTTAGTATAGATTATGAGAACTTGCATGGGAGGTATCTATGTCCATTTACATAATGATTAGATGGTATTTATCTCTCCCCTTCTCCTCCTATCTTGATATGATATATACAAGGATGTTACTAATGATGTATTTATGCCGATTAGAACTATTGAGTGTCTACATATGTGATCTTATATGTAAGAAAAATATTGTTAGTCCCTGCCTAATATATAGGCAAGGAACTAATGTTTTCGGTTGAGCGCTTTCTATTAATTTGTGCAAATTAGAGCTAAATTTTTAGCCTTCTCCATAGTTTCTAACATTTATATTTCATAAATAGTATTTTTCATAATTTTTTTGCTTTTTTCTGATTGGTTCCCTATATTTTTCCTGGGGTTTGTTTTCATTTTAATTATGAAAAATGGAAAAAAGAAAAAAAGAAAAAAAGGGTTTGTGTTCTTAATATGCAATGAATGTGAGCTGGTAGATGTACAAATATGTTCTCAAAAAATCTATAAAATCTTTGGCATTAATCGATGCTTATTGAATGCTTTGTACGGACTTTAATTCATGTTTGAATGCTTTGTGTAGACTTTAATTCATTTTTGGGTTCCAGAATCCAATTTATGTTGTTAAGATTCAAGGTCAAAGTATTTTGAGCATAGTACCAAGATCATTCAGGTATGTAGTTCTTTATTTGCCTACATAAAAATTTTGTTTTTTAAATTCTTCTTTACTTCCGAAGTCAAGTTGTTGATTCTTGTCTCTGAATTTGTATCTTGCAGTTGTTGTCTTCCTGCTACCAACAAACATGAATAACCCTACAAGGATTGTCAGTGGCGAGTAGATATGTTCCTGCTACCAACAAACATGAATAACCCTACAAGTATTGGCGGTGGCGAGTAGATATTTTGACAAGCGAGGGTAGGATTATGTGCATGTGGGATGCAGAGGTAATCATTCACAAACATAAGTAGTGTTTCTCATTTCATGTAATGGGAAGGCCCGTCTTTTTGCATTTACATTTGACACCCTAGAAACTCTAGGAATATGAGACACCATACCAATCCTAATTGTAGGAAACCACTACATTTTTGTAGTTAACTTTTTTCACTTACCTGCCATTGTAGAGACCAGAATAAAATGTCTTGGATGGTTTTCTCTTGTCATTAAATTGTTTGGGTTCACTCATTTGCAGAGGATTTCCAATTACTATTTTTTTCTTTATTTGGCTTAACGTATTTATAGAGGGTATAATTTATTTGGTTGTTATTGTGAAGTATGGTTATGTTGCAGCAAATATTCGGTGCTTCTAATTTTCCATGGATGGATGTTTCTGAATGTAAAGGTTTGTGCAAAAATGAAATCAGGTATTGTTAGAACATAGTGTTATTAGGGATCACATCTTTATAACATTTATATATAATGTTCTAATATAAGGTTATAAAACCTTATATATTATATGCTTTATAAGCATATCCCATTTGAAATAATTATAATCTAATAACTATTAGATTATTAATTATTTATGAGCGGGGGTTATTGAAAAGGTGTGACAAGTGAAGTCACCCTTCCTCCTATATTTAAGGAGGTTCTCTCTCATTTGAGAGGTGTGTGAATTTGGAGCTTTATGGTGAGTTGTATCACTATGCATATGAGGTATTATTGGCCATGTGGAAGTATTGGAGGAGTGTCCCCGGGTTCATGTCTATTTTATGATAGACTATATTTGTAAGTGTTTTAATTAAATGATGCTTTATGAGGTCTTTTTACCCGAAAGGGTTTTCCCCATGTATATCTTGTGTAATGTGTACATTTATGCATGTATGATTCTCATTTCATTTATTTTATATCTTGTTTATAATGATTAGTATCCTAAGATCCTAATTTCTTACAGGTATTTCATTCTCTCTCTTTGATACAATTTTAAGGTTTAAGTTGTTTAGAATCTATTGTATGTTAATTTTCTCGATGAATTTTGCCCTTGGCTTGCATGGTCTTCTTTAAATAATTATAGTGTAACCTTGATGAGATTTGGCTACAGGTTCTGTGGCTACTGATTCTCTTCAAATATTTTTTGTTAAATTTTTAGAGGAAATTTCCCAAGGGCTTTAATGGATTTCAATTACTCGCAACCATAATTATTTCTGAAACTTTCACTACCATCGATCTTGCCTGGAAACATACTTTATTTCAACCTCTTTGAAATGCTTGGAGGATTTTTGCTTGATACCTTGATGGTTACTGGTTCCCTGGTATTTGCAGCGGCTAAATGTGCATGGTTTGGGAATGATATTTTAGTTTTTGCTTATTTTCTAAGTATTCTACAACTTTAGCATTTTACATCTGTGGTCTATGATAAAGATTTCTATGTAAATAGTTGTTGGGTTTATTTTTTAAACTTTAGAGCGTTTTCTGTTGCATTAGTTGTTATTTTGAGTATTCAACGTTTTGATTATGATTTTCATTTTCTATTCCCATTGTACTTATACTTTAGCATTTAGATTGCTAATATGCACATAATTGATACACTGAATCAGATTATTTTATTTTCTTGCTTTGATTTGAGAGTTGTTTATGTAAACTAATAATCAAGAAAGCTTTAAATCTATTTTAAAAACCATTTGCTTCACGCTGAAGCATACACATTGCAAGTGTTTTCAAAAAATTTATACTGAGAATTAATAGTCAATTGCAAAGCAAGTATGCTTTTCAGCAACTCAAGGATCAAGAACAATTATTATAGATGCATGAACATTTTCTTAAGTCTCCATTAGGCGTTTTAGATGTTCCATCAAAGTAACCCACATAAATTAAATACTTTGTTCCATTAGGCGTTTTAGGCATTTTAGGCATTTTAGATGTTCCATTAGGCATTTTAGGTGTTTTCTTAGCTTTGCAAAGGCATTCTTTGTTTCTGACTACCTTGAAATACTATTTTTGTAAAGGTTTCTTAGCTTTACAAGAGAATTCTTTCTTTCCTTATTGGTCACTTTCTACCTATTTTCTAATAACGATCAACTTAGGGGTTTTTCTTATTTTGGCTATTACAATTTAGCTACACTGTGGTTTTGTTTCGTATATATTATACATGATACAAATAATCTTGGGATTAAATAATGAAATTTCTTTGTTTTACGAGATTAAAACATTTTTAACAAGTTATTTAATATCACAATTTAGTCTAACAAAAGATTTCTTCATTTATTTATGAGTTAAATATTGAAAAATAAACCATGAGAGATTGTTGGATTATAGTAGAGTGGACTTGCTACAACATTAGGTAGAAATCTTAGGTCTGAAAATAGACAAAGGTATGTGTTCTATCATTGTTCAAACTTAAGAAATATAAACTGGAAGTCAAAATAAAATGTGAACTGAGAATGATATCATGAAACATAATTTTGAAAGATTGAAAAAATTGAAAAATTGAGCATTATTTTGTACATTCACTAAATAGTATATAAGAGAAAAATGACTTTCTTGAGAGCTAGTTCTTGGTTTTATATGTAAATATTTATCTCTATATATGCATAAACAATTCTATAATTTCTATGAAATGTACTTGTGATATATTTACTGTAATGACTAGAAAAGGTAACAACAGCCAAATCTTTAAGGTTACGTTATTGTGAGTATTTACAGTTACAACAAATATAAGTCTATGCCAATGTTTACAGAGGGCTTCAATTTTATGGCCAATTTTTAAATTGTGGTAATGTTATTATTTTTTGGATATACATTTGTATAATTGTGATTACTTATATGTAATTGTACGTGCAAATATACAATTGTGTTTACCTGTAGCCACTATGTAAATGTATATCCAACAAAATAAATAACCATATCAAAAAATAGAAAAGAATTTGAACTGGGTATTGGTTATTGCTTATACAGATCTATATTCAAATAGACACATATATACAACTCTATAATAGTTACAGAATTTCCTTGTGTCATATTTCCAATGGATATATTTACTATTTTTATTGTGGTTTTTACATGTTTTACTAAATGTAGAAATTTGTCCAAATGTCTCTATACAACTATGTATACTCATAATATTGCACATGCATATATACAATGTCTACAACAAAACAATTATTTCTTGCATTGTAATTACTTATTTCTTTGTATTGGGTAAACGTTTCAAATTTAAAACAAATATTCTATTTTGACAAAAGGTTTTAAACATAGAACAAATCTCAAATTTTGAACAAAAGGCAAGGACTCTAGCTGTATCATAGCTCTTGTTTGTTTAGATCTCACCTTTTAGTAAGGAATTAATACTTCTAGTTGCGTAAATAATAAAGATTTGATTTGTAGAGTATGTGGTAAGAAACTGCATTGGATAATTATGATGAAGTGTTGTAAAGCGGAAAATCGCGATCGAACCCTAGTTGCTCTCCCCTCTTCCAACTCCAAGGAGAGAGAAGGGAGGTTCGCTAGGATTCGATGGTTTTCACTTTGGGGAGAAACTTTACATTCAAAAGAGGGGTTGAAACCCACAAGATCCAATCCTACACAATGCAAGATTGGATGCTAAATGAGTTTCAAGGGTTAAGACAGCAAGGCTACCCTCTTTTGTAAAGAATGTGCATAGAAGAATTGAGCTAGGAATGCATAAAAAGTGACAAAGATTCGCTTATAAACTGAGATGGGAATACAGTATGAAGCTGCGGACTTGGAATTAGCAGTAAAATGTCAATACGGCGCTGTCCTGCAAATTTGAGCAAAAGTTGTCAGGACGATGGCGCCTGGCGCCACGGTCCTTCGAAAAATCCGCGAAACGAAGGGGGATCTATTCGTCTCTGCACAAGGATTCCAGATCTTCAATCTCAGCCGCGTACCTGCAACCTACACACAGAAAAGCGAAGACGATTGGGGGGTTAGGGATTAGGGGTTTGCCTTTAGGTCAAACCCCGGTTTTGGAATTAACCAAGAAATGAGCAAGAGCTGTAAATGTAAATGACTGTAAAACAAGTACTAATACCTTGTTCTAAGGATGTTTGTATCCTTATGTACGAAGGTTTAGATGTTGTATGTTGTATGTTGTAGTAGTATGTAGTAAGTGATCTCCTCTTCAATGGTTGAATCCTTGTCTTGAATGCAACACTTAGCCTTGAATGGAGACTTGGAATGAATGCTTGAATGCTTGAATGCTTGAGTATAGTTTCCATGCCTTTTTCATCATGTATCTGTTCTCCCCAAATGAGAGAGAAAAATGTAGTTTATATACTTGTCAATTAGGGCTGATAGACTGATTTTCCCGACCTTAGGCCGACCAGGAAAGATAATTTCCAAATTGCAAACAAAAAGACCGGAGACCCCTTAGGAGACCGGGCCCAAAATAGGACCCAGGGACCAGGGCGCTGGGCGCCATGGTCCTGGGGACCAGGGCACTGGGCGCCCTGGTCCCTCAGGACCAGGGCGCTAGGCACTCTGGTCCCACTTCCCGGGACAGCAGGGTGCAAGGAGGTTCAGGCCAGGGTACTTGAAAAATGCAGTTTTTGGTGTCGTAATCAGGTTTCGGGGTCTCCATTTAGGTTGCGTGTTGCGTCGCCATTGTGAAGACCGAAATGCAGTCGAAATTGCAAGTGTCACAATTTTAGGACGCTACATTTAGCCCCCACTTTAGCGGGAGTATGTATACTCATACTTTCGGTAAAGTACAAGGAAACAACATTGAAAAACTTTCACCACGTCAAGGAGGCAAGACACACCAAGCCCCCAGTGGACTAAGGATCTTACGACTTCGATTGACAAAGTAAAAGGGAAGATCACGAAGGAGAACCATGACTGTCAGTAGTAAGGTTCCCTCACTATGAGTCATGCAAGAAAGATATCAAGAATTTTCAAGGCAAAGCTAAATTTGCCAAGAAATTCTCAAGTATCTTGAAAAGATATGAACGGGATGTATGCCCCCCTATGTTAAAGCGATCGCACACGCCTCACCAGGGGTGATTGTTTTAACGTAGTGATACACATAAGAATGAGAAAGGAAAGGAGCACGTTATCGCAAGGATTTAGCCCCCAAGTGTGAGATAAGCCCAAGGATAATAGACACAAAACACAAAGCACGAGGTGACTTCGCTTTCCTTGGGGTCAGTATGCTGTATGATAAGTCATGTATATATCATATGTATGTATGCATAATTGTTCTTCATTCCCCAATCAAGGAAGGTCACCTAGAAGAAGGGAACACATGTGTCTTTTGAGTCAACATGAGAGAGATCGAGAGATCTCAATGCTTTGCATCGTCCTCAAGTAGACAACACTAAGGACAACAAATAGAAGAATGAGAATAACATATAGAAGAAGTAACACAAGAGAGGAGGAGAGAATCTGCTATGCTAATGTAACTAGTCTAGCACGTCATCTACCCCCCGATCTTGCTGATCAATGTTTTGGGAAGGCAGGGAACATGCTAGAGGAGGAACATTCAACACAGCAGATGGAGCTATCACAAGATCCAAACAAGGGCTATGTTCATGTTCCGAGCCACATTGTTCTTGTCTAGGAGCTAGGATAAGTGCTTTAGAAAATTCATTAGATAAATGGTTATCAACATCAACAAGTTCATATTCACTATCAGAATGAACAGGAGTAACATTTTCATCATGAATAACATTTTCATCTATATCATCATCAAGATTTATAAAAATAGGATCTTTAACTCGCACAGGATCAAGACCATCATGCATCTTATGTTTAGGAGATTTAGGCTCAATGTCCGGTTGAGGAGAAAATGGAATAATGCTCATTGAAGGTGTTTTTGGAGATGGCAAAGTTTGAGAAGCAGCTTCTTGAGCTCTAAGACGACGCTTTCATCGGCGTTCACGTGCAGAACGATTTCGTCTAGTCTTAGTAGGAAGTGAAGAAGATTGAGGAGGAGGAATGTTCTCATCCTTATTACTTGGGTGTTTAGGTTGTGGTCTCTTAGGCTGGATAATAGGAGAAGAAGAAGGTCTCTTCTCTCTATAAAAGGAAGGAGGAGGAACTGCTCCATATAAAGGAGGAACTTTTGGTTTAGGAAGGAGACCAAGTCCATCATGACGAGGAGGAATAGGTCTACTTTTAGGAAGTTTATTAGATATAGACATAGTCACATCCATAGGGATGGGTTGGGAATCTTCTTGAGTAAAGACATTAGTTTTATCTTTCAAAGGAAGAACTTCCTTCTCAAGAATGATAGGAATGTCAAGTTTAGGTGTTCTAGGTTCACTTAAAGATAGGATCATATTTGTTTTCCACTTTTGATAAGATTTGAAAAGATGATCACTTCGCGGAGGAAGGGATTGGAATTGTTTAGGCCAAAAGTAATCAAGAGGAACACTAGAGGTTCTTTCAGCTGGTTTAAAGAGGCTATGATTGACAGTAACAACTTCACCATTATGGGGAAATTTCAAACACTTATGTATAGGAGAAGCAATAGCTTTCATGGAAGATAGCCAAGGATAGCCAAGCTTCACACGAAATTGTTCGGAAGATGGAATAATAGCAAAGTTCACATCAAGGGATTTGTTATGGACCTCAATAGGCAATGTAATAGAACCAATTGCAGGAGAAGAAAATGCATCAAATAGTTTCACAATCACATCTGTTTTGTCATAAATCACTTGATTCAATTGCAAAGTAAAAAGAAATTCTTCAGTAATAACATTAACCATGCACGAAGGATCAATAAGCACTCCACGGCAAGGTGTATTCTTGACTTTTGCAACTATGTATAAAGGACCATCAGGTGCCCTAATGGTTTCATTGGAATCAAATGTGATGGAAGGTTCTTTAGGGTTTTCTTGCTGCTCTACAAAGTTAATCACATTTGGAGTCATAGACACAAGACCATCAGATGAAAGAGAGGAATCATTAGTCTCAATCGCATTAGAAGTATGAGAAGGTAATGGATCAGTGAAAATCTGAAGATTTTGATTAGGAGGAGCTACAGATGTATTGCCTTTATCATTCACTCCAGAAACAGAGATAGTATTATTATCAATCAAATCTTGAATTTTACCCTTTAAAGAAAAACATTTTTCAGTATCATGCCCAGGCTGATGATGAAATTGACAAAAGGCTTTGTTATCAAAATAAGGTGAAGTAATCTTTGTAGGATCAATTTGTCTTATAGGAGGAAGAGTAAGCACATTTTGTTCCAATAACTTATTCATAATACTATGCAATGATTCATTCAAAGGAGTATACTTTCTTTCTTTCTTGAAAAATTTAGAAATAGGAGGCACACCTGATGCTGCATTCACATTGTTGTTGATGATGTTTTCATTGAATTTGATGGAGTCTCTGTTCGGTTTAAACTTCCCAAATGGTTGTTGACTGCTATCACCCTTATCACTCGGAGCCATAGGATGTGATTGTTCCATTTGACTCACAGTCAGTTGATAATTGTGAAGAGTGGCACACAACTGTTGGAAAGAAGTAAACTCAGAAAACAGAAGTTTGTCTCGAATATCTTTTTGTAAATTAGAAATAAAGATTCTTTGAATATCATTGTCAGGCACTGGAAAAGAAATTTGAGCATACAAATGCTTATATCTACCAATGAAATCAGTCACTTTTTCTTTAACACCTTGTTTACAATGCATTAAATCAATCAAAGTAACTTTAGGACTTATATTGTTTTGAAATTGTTGAATGAAAGCATTTGCAAGTTGTTCGAAAGAAGTAATAGAATAAGAAGGCAACGAGCAATACCATTGTAGGGCTTTGTCTCTTAATGTTCTCATAAACAGTTTTGCAAGCAACCTTGGGTCATAAGAAAAATCAGTACAAATATTTTGAAAAGTCTTAACATGTGTTAGAGGATCACCTTTACCATTATAAAGTTCCAAATGTGGAATTTCAACATGTTTAGGGGGAATAGCTCGAACAATGTCAAGAGAAAGTGGGCTCGCAACATCAAATGTGGGCACACTAAACTTAGATTGATTCATAGAGGCAATTTGTTGCTGTAAAGAAGAGACAGTTTGTGCAAGATTGTTAATGGTCGCTTCAGTTGAAGAGTTCATATTAGATGTGTTAGATTGAGATGGAGGTGTTATGTTATTGAAAGAAGGTAAAGAGTAAGGTGGTGGGACCCTATGATAATTAGTCATAGGAGATGATTGGACAGGAGGAACACTACAAGGAGGAATGGAATGATTAAATGAATTGCCCCCTTGCGTCATGTTCATTTGTGAAGATGTAATAGGAACACTCATTGAAGGAGTGAATGAAGAAGTCGGATTGAATGAAGGAAGAGGGTTAATTGAAAAGGAAGGATTGCCCCCATGACTAGTGATCACAGGAGGAATGTCTTGTGTAGAAGTAGCCATTATGTTTGATGTAAAGGTAGGTATGCTAGCAATAGAAGTCATCAAAGGAATAGAATGATTGACTTGTGTAGGAGGTTGTGTATAACCTAAAGTTTTGGCACAACTCTTCATAGGCATCACGTTCGAATCCACAATGTGTGAAATACCACGCAAAATATCAATTCCATTCTTATCACTTTGAAGCATACGTTTTAGACCCTCGATTAAAGGAAGAGCTTGACTATCAGGGTATTCTTGAGACATCCATTGTCGAAGATCGTCAAATTGGTTATCCAATTTCGAAAGTTGTTCTTCAGAAACCTCATGGAGAGCTTCTTCATCATTAGGAGGATTAGAGGAACTACCCATGTCCTCGTTAAAAAGGCTATTCAAATTAGGTTCCATCTCCTCAGTAGTTAAACCTCGGAAAGACTTAATTCTACGGCTTCATCTAATGGGAATAGTGTAAGTAGGACTTATTGTTGTAAAACTCATGCACTAGAGAAGGAGAGAAAATTTTGATTTTAGAGGTAGCAATTTTCAGTAAAATCAGCCAATCTTCTGGATTTAAGTTGTTAAATGCAATCACGATAGTCTCCCGAAATTTCGGAAAAAAATGTCCGGGACCGTGGCGCTCGGAGTGCAACACGGTCCTTGCAACTTTTTTTGAAATTTGCAGGGATGAAAGGTATGATGATTTTAAAGCCAATCTGAAAAAATTGAGTGATTTTACGATCTGTAGGTAGGCCAAATTAAAGTTGCAATCTCAAAATTGAACCCTACCCAGATTGTCGAAAAATGCAAAATTTGAATTTTGAAAGAGAAAAGGAAACTGAAATTTTGAATTTTATGATTTTAGAGGGAATGTCAAGAGCAATGCAAATTTTGAAATTTTAAAAATTGACTCAATTTCACGCAAAATTCAATTTTGAAAGCGGAAATCAAAGTTGTTGTAATTAAGCACTTAATTTCAAAAGTCACAAAATGCAAGAATTTGAATAAAGCACTGAAATTTTTAATGAATGTTAACACACTTTTCAGATTTAGGACAGTAAGAACACAATTTTGACACAAAATTTCAGTTTCAATGATTTTTGAATGTTTAAAAGCCTTAATCCAAGCAATCACAAGACCAACTTTGACTGTAATTTTGAAGGTGTTAAAATTGATAAAATCAGCCAAAATTCTGGATTTTAGCAGAAAAATACAGTAAGATCTCGCTCCCGAAATTTCGGAAAAAATGTCGGGGACGATGGCGCTCGGCGCCACGGTCCTCGCAACTTTTTTCCAAATTTTCAGGGATGAAAGATATTGTGATTTTATTGCGGAATCCAAAGTTACAGCTGATTTGGAGATGTTTTGATCAGTGAAATTGTCGAACAAAGGTTGAATCAAGAGGGTTTCAAAAATTAGGGTTTTGACACTTAACCACTTAATTTTCAAAATTAAAACATAGATATGAATTGATAATTTGTAATAGAAAGACAGATCTGAAACAAGCATTAACAATTAAAAATTTCACAAGCTTAATTACTAAAAAGAAATTTTAGGGTTTTTATGCAATCACCTCTAAAATTTTGCAAAAGATCAAACATGGAAATGTAATCAATTTTTTTTTCAGATCTAAGCATGAAAAATCAGAAAGGATGTTCACGTCGGGTTCACCAAAATGTAAAGCGGAAAAATCGCGATCGAACCCTAGTTGCTCTCCCCTCTTCCAACTCCAAGGAGAGAGAAGGGAGGTTCGCTAGGATTCGATGGTTTTCACTTAGGGGGGAGACTTTACATTCAAAAGAGGGGTTGAAACCCACAAGATCCAATCCTACACAATGCAAGATTGGATGCTAAATGAGTTTCAAGGGTTAAGACAGCAAGGCTACCCTCTTTTGTAAAGAATGTGCATAGAAGAATTGAGCTAGGAATGCATAAAAAGTGACAAAGATTCGATTATAAACTGAGATAGGAATACAGTATGAAGCTGCGGACCTAGAATTAGCAGTAAAATGTCGATACAGCGCTGTCCTGCAAATTTGAGCAAAAGTGTTTGGGACGATGGCGCCCGGCGCCACGGTCCTCCGAAAAATCCACGAAACGAAGGGGGATCTGTTCGTCTCTGCACAAGGATTCCAGATCTTCAATCTCAGCCGCGTACCTGCAACCTACACACAGAAAAGCGAAGACGATTGGGGGGTTAGGGATTAGGGGTTTGCCTTTAGGTCAAACCCCGGTTTTGGAATTAACCAAGAAATGAGCAAGAGCTGTAAATGTAAATGACTGTAAAACAAGTACTAATACCTTGTTCTAAGGATGTTTGTATCCTTATGTGCGAAGGTTTAGATGTTGTATGTTGTATGTTGTAGTAGTATGTAGTAAGTGATCTCCTCTTCAATGGTTGAATCCTTGTCTTGAATGCAACACTTAGCCTTGAATGGAGACTTGGAATGAATGCTTGAATGCTTGAATGCTTGAGTATAGTTTCCACGCCTTTTTCATCATGTATCTGTTCTCCCCAAATGAGAGAGAAAAATGTAGTTTATATACTTATCAATTAGGGCTGATAGACTGATTTTCCCGACCTTAGGCCGACCAGGAAAGATAATTTCCAAATTGCAAACAAAAAGACCCGAGACCCCTTAGGAGACCGGGCCCAAAATAGGACCCAGGGACCAAGGCGCTGGGCGCCATGGTCCTGGGGACCAGGGCACTGGGCGCCCTGGTCCTGAGGGACCAGGGCACTGGGCGCTTTGGTCCCACCTCCCGGGACAGCAAGGTGCAAGGAGGTTCAGGCCAGGGTACTTGAAAAATGCAGTTTTTGGTGTCGTAATCAGGTTTCGGGGTCTCCATTCAGGTTGCGTGTTGCGTCGCCATTGTGAAGACCGAAATGCAGTCAAAATTGCAAGTGTCACAATTTTAGGACGCTACAAGTGTCTAGAAAATTTAATTATCCTTGCACGACCTTGCATGATCTAGTATATATATGCATATAATGATTGATTGAAAACTAAGTGCTTCTTCTCTTTAATTAGATATAAGATTCATAAGAAAACTTTTGCAACGGTTACTCCCTTTGGTGTGACTGATATTAGTCACCTCGTTATGTGGTTTTGTATGTGTTGGTTGTTTTGTCTTGAGTTATTTGTGATTTGTACCTTGTGTCATTGGGATAGCTTGATTCTTGGATTTTCTTATACAAGGATTGGCCAATAAGTTCTCCTTTCTATTTATTTAGTGAGATTTGTCACACTTTATTTATTGTTGATGTTGTCGACATTTTTCATGATTTAATGTTGAACTTGATACTTTCCCCATTTTTTTATTACTATGGTGGTCATTCTCGACGTTAGCCTTGTGGGGCCCAATTTTATGTTGTGTTGTTTCTATCATGAGTATTTTGAACCTCTGATAGTGTTTGTAAGGGAGGATGCTACGAAGAAGTGCACTAGATGTGCTGGGAAAATAGATAATACTAATGTTGGCTGAGAGAATGCAATGTTTCCAAGATGAAATACATTCATAATTTCTAGATTGTTTGAAACATTAGATGGAAGTGTGTTTGGATTAAAGAAGCTTATATTATATGGAATAGTTAAATGTCAATGAGCTACAAATTATCTATCTTTAATGGGTGCCTATGTATGCTTCATATATAATTATTTTTTAGGAATGGCTATGAATAAATTTCTAAGTACTTTGAGTATCTACAATATGTATTGAGTTTCGCTTCCCTTTAGTTAAGGTTGCATTGTGCTTCATGTTGGTACTTTTACTGTGGAGATTGAGATGTTTGCTTGCCATGAATCGTGTTCTCTATTATGAGTATGGACTATATTATTTGGCAATTATGTGTTATCTTGAGTGTATTTGACTTTGAGGAATTTTTTTTTTAGAAACTTTCAATTGTAATTAGTGTATGGTGTGACTTATGTAGTAATATAAGGGAATGTTTGTGGTAAAATATGGTGTAAAATGTATATTTTTCTTTCTATTTGTGTATATACAGATGTTAAGAGGTATTGTTATGATTAATAAGTGTGAGTTATTGTGATTTGTGGTTACTAATTTGGTGATGGGAATTTTTATTGAAATATTTTTGCCCTGCAAGAATATTGTTAAGTGATGGTCTTTGGAAGAGATTTGAGTGTAGTAGTGTGCTTATTTTAGTTAGTGAAAAGTGGAATATTTTATTTTAAACTCTTAATAGAACACTAATTTAAATAATTAAAGGAAGTAAATGAAAACTTATGTTGTTATCATCTTACTTTGAGTTAGGAAATGTTTGGACTAAGATATTTTTGGTTGGTTAATGAATCCTTTATTGAGGAGGTTAGTTGAGTTGCTTGTATTTAACTTGAAGGAAATATATAATTTGGTTATATTCAAATGAAGCTTCAAGACTAATGTGTGCATGTTTTATCTTAGCCTTGCAACTTCCAATAGTAAGTCGAGTTCTAGGGGGGAGGATGTAATGCCCTCCTCGATCCATCCTTGGTGATTGGTGTTAGATATTGTTGCTACTAGGATATGTTGTTGTCATTGATGTCAACAAATTCCTATGTTCTAGTATTGCAAAGAGTTGTTCATATGTTTTGGTGTTTGCATTAAGTTGATCTGGTTGGTTTATCTTTTTGGGATGTTGAATCAACTAGAAATACTTCATTATTTATTTATTCCATGATGCCATGTGGTGATTTGGTTGAGTTATGGATTTTGGTTTGAAGTTTTTTCTTCTATGTTCAGTGTTGCAGTGTTCTGCAATTTGATCCGTTGTGATCTGGTATGATCATGTCTTTGGTTGCATATTTGGGTCAATGTTTTGGATGTTCGTGTGTATCTTCATTTTAGATGGTTCATGATTTGGTTCTTTGCAAGTTATCTTTCTAGTCCGAATTGTTGTTGATGAGTGTTCTTGTGTGTTAACATGTTGATCGACAAAGATTTGAATAAGTGGTGTTGGCGCAACTATTGTGGATCGTTCTAACGTGCTTGTTGGTGTTTCATGATCGTGTCTTCTTTTTTTTGGTGGTCCACATTGATCCTTGCGCATGGTATTGATGATTTTGTTGATCTGGTGATATTCTTCGTGTTATGCGGTATTTCTGATGGTGTAATGTGTTGTGATTGTTCTGGGCAAGATTTTTGGTTGTGATGTGTGTTCGAGGATTTGATTTAGGTCCATGTTATTTTGTCTATGGCATTGTATTGGTCCGATGGTTGATTTATGTATCGTGAGATGTAATTTTGTAATTAAGGGTTGGGGGTTTTGTCGACCTTGTAGTCAAGGTTGATGAATTGTATAAATAGGTGTTAGATTCACGTAATTTGGGTGTTGATGTTGTGTCTGCATTATTAGAGAGTGGCATATGTGTGCATAAGAGAATTTATCCTTCGATATGATGTATTGAGAAGAGATTACTGCAGGGAAGACAAATGTGCTTAACCGGAACTATCATCAGGCATTAGTAAATGTTATTTTTGTATTTCATTTAATCCATATTGTAGTCTGATCATTATTGCAAGGTAGTGAACCTTCCCTGAGGGTTGGAGCCTTCTAGGTCATTTTATCTTGACTAGTGAGCTCTAGGCAATGTGCCTAAATGCAAGTGCATTCCCCATTGTAATATTTACACATACTATTGTAGAGTATCATCTTATTGTGGGTAGGTTCCCACTGTGGTTTTTCCCTTAACCGGGTTTTCCACACCAAAATTATTGGTGTTAAGTGTGTTGTTTCTATTATCTTTATCTTTGTTCTTGTTGTAGTTGATCGGATTTGAGATTGTGCTTAATTTGTTTAATCTGATGAAAACTAATTCACCCCCCCCTCTCAATTTTCCTTCATTGTTGTTGCCAATAATTGGTATTAGAGCTAGATCTTCTAGAAGAAGCTTGACCACTTGAGGAGATCTGGGATGGTAACTTATGTGTTCAATAAGGGGAGTTCAATATTTGATGGAAGCAACTATAATGTACGGAAGGACCGGATGGAAGTTCATTTGAAGTGCCTTGGAGATGAGTATTGGAAGATTACAAAGAATGTCTACAATGTTCCTCATAATGGACCGGTTACTATTGTTTATATCAAGGATGTTGAACATAACATAAGAGCTAAGGAAGCATTATTTAGTGCCTTGACTGATTCAGAGATGACAAATGTGATGGGGATGTAGACTGCACATGAGATCTAGAAGAAATTAGAGACCTTGTATGAAGGAGATGTGCAAGTTAAAGTTTCTAAGCTGCAGAGTTTGAAAGGGAAGTATGAAGCATTGAAAATGGGAGAAGATGAAAACATAACATCCTTTATGGTTTAGGTAAATGAGCTTGTCATGAACATCAAATGTGTCAGTAGAACTCTTGAGGAAGATGATATTGTTGCTAAGGTATTGAGATCATTGCCTTCTTCTTACAAGCATAAAGTATCTACTATTGATGAAATCCAAAGTGTGACTATTGCGACTAGAGACATGTTGGTTAGAAATCTTGTTGCATTTGAGTTGAGAAAATTTGGAGAATCTCATGGAAAATATGAGACTGCATTCAAAGCCTTTGTATTCGGGAAGCAAGAATATAATCTGGGAGAAATTTCATTTTGGGTATCCAGAAATGAAAGAGAAAAGAGAGAGATGGAAGAGAAAGAAAGAGAATTGGATGAGCTTGAAGCCCTTATTGCTCAAAGATTGCCTAAGGGAGCCGGTAAGTATGACAAAAAATTACCTTTGAAATATTTCTCTTGTAATAAGATAGGACAATTTACTTCTAGGTGCCTTGAAATAATGTCTAGATATGATAAACATGAAAGACATGATAGATCTGATAAGTATGATAGATATGAAAAGAATGATAAGAATGATAAGCCCCATAAGCCATACCGGAAGTACTAAATCAGAAGAGATGCTATTATGTTTCTCATGAAGGTGTGACAGATGAAGAATTAGAGAATGGAAATTTAGAAGATGAGTTTGTATTTATTGCTATCAAAGAAGATGATCTCGTACCAGTGAATCCTACAAGCTCCATTATTGAGGAAAAAGATTTGGCTACTAAGATTGAAGAGAAAGATGAATGGGTGATTGGCAGCAGTTGTTCACATTATATGACAAGTGATAAAAGTAAATTTGTGAGTATGGAAAGGTATGATGGTGGAATAGTGATATTTGGAGATGATAAAGCTTGTGTGATTCGTGGTAGAGGTTATATATCTTTCAATGGTAAGCACAATATTGATGATGTCTTGTATGTTGAAGGTTTGAAGCATAATCTTTTGAGTGTTGGACAAATGGTTGACAAGGGATATGATTTTCAATTCAAGAATGATAAATGTAAGATCCTAAATGCCTCCGGTGTAGAGATTGCATTAGGGACTAAGACTAAAGGTAATATCTTTCAATTGAATGCTGGTGAGAAAAGTTATCTGATTTCTCAAATTGATGAAAGTTGGTTATGGCATAGGAGGATGTGTCATGTTAATTTTGACTTCATGATAAGGATAAGTTCTACTCAAGATGTTAGAGATTTTCCTAAGATTGTGAAGCTTTCTAATCTGGTATGTAAGGAATGTCAGATGGGAAAGCAAACAAGAACTTCATTTAAGAGTAAGTTGTATTCATCTAATGGATTGTTAGATCTAGTGCATACTGACTTATGTGGTCCTAGAAGAGTGAGAAGCATGCAGGGTGACAGATACTTCATGTTGTTGATTGATTACTACTCGAGGATGATGTGGGTTACTTTTCTAAGGGAGAAATCAAAGGCATCAGAGAAATTCATGATATTCAAAGCTAGACTAGAGACTGAGATAGGATTGAAGCTGAAGTTTCTGAGAACTGACAAAGGAGGAGAATTTACATCAGGATAATTTGATACATTCTATGAGAGGAATGGAATTAGAAGAGAATTATCTTCTCCTAGAACCCCTCAGCAAAATGGAGTTGTTTAAAGAAAAAACATAACCATTTTGGATGTTGTCGGGACTATGTTGATTGAAGTAAATGTTGCACAGACTTTTTGGAGAGAAGATTTTAGCATTGTTGTTTACACATTCAACTGGGTGCATATAAAAGGTGATAATGGTAAGATTCCTTATGAGTTATGGTTTGGTCTTGTTCCTACAGTTAAATATTTCAGAGTTTTTGAAAGTAAATGTTATATCAAGAGAGATGAGGATATAGGAAAGTTTGATGCAAGATGTGATGATGGAATCTTCTTGGGAAATTCTACTAAGAGCAAGGCCTACCAGTGTTACACTAAGAGACTGAGAAAGATAGTGGAGAGTACAAATGTGAAGGTAGATGAATGTCTTGGAAAACACATCAGAGCATGCGATTATGATTTTGATGATAAAGATATTGTTTCAAAGCTTGTGCAGACTGAGATCCTAAAGAAGAATGATCCGGTGGAGACAGTCAATCCAAATATTGTTGTTGTCGGTGAAGAAGTGCAAGAGCTTGACAATCAGAATAATCAGAAGACTCTGAGGTATCTAAGATTGAATCATTCAAAAAATTAGATTATTGGCGATAAGAATAAAGGTGTGATGATTAGGAGAATGATTGTTGTGAAGAAATATATTTGATTTCCAAGATTGAGCCTAAAGGTGTTGCAGAAGCATGTAAAGATGAGAATTGGATAAAAGCAATTGAAGAAGAGTTGAATTAGATTAAGAAGAATAACACTTGGGAGCTTGTTTTGAGACCTAAAGACAAGAATGTGATTGGCACTAATTCGGTGTTCCAGAATAAACTGAATGAGACCAATGAAGTTGTTAGAAACAAAGAAAGATTGGTATGTAAAGGATGTTCTCAAATAAAAGGTATTGATTATGAGGAGACTTTTGCTCTGGTAGCCAGAATTGAAGTTGTTAGACTGCTTCTCGCATATGTTGCTTACAAGAATTTCAAGGTGTATCAAATGGATGTCAAGTCATCCTTTTTAAATGGTGATTTCGAAGAAGTCTACATTGAGCAACCAGATGGATTTTCTTTATGAGATGAAGGAGATATGGTATGCAAATTAAAGAAAGCACTGTGTGGACTTAAGCAAGCCCCTAGACCCTGGTATGCTAGATTGGATAAGTATTTATTGAAGTTGGGATTTTGTAAAGGTATTATTGATAGTAAATTTTACTTTAAGGTTGATAATGATAACATTTTGATTGTTGAAGTCTTTGTTGATGATATCATTTTTGGAGGAGATGATGATTTAAGTATGAATTTTGTTGATGATATGAAAAAGGAATTTGAGATGTCTATGATAGGTGAAATGAAATTCTTCTTAGGATTGCAGATTACTCAGACCGGTAAAGGTATTTTCATTTCTCATCTAAGTATGTGAAGGAATTGTTGAAGACGTTTTGGATAGATGACTCCAAACCTGTTGGAACTCCTATGGTAACTAGATGCAAGTTGTCTAAAAATGATAAATCTCAAAAAGTTAACCAGAATTTGCATAGATCTATGGTTGGTGGATTGTTGTACTTAACTTAGAATAGACCGGATATTATGCATGTTGTTTGTCTTTGTGCTAGATTTCAAGTTGATATTAAAGAGACTCATATTATTATTATAAAGAAGATTTTTAGATACTTGAAGGGGACTATTGACTATGGTTTGCAGTATCTGAAAAATGATGATTTCCTGCTATGTGCTTATACTGATGTCGATTGGGCAGGTGATGTTGATGACCATAAGAGTACTACCAATGGAACTTTCTTTCTAGGGAAGAATTTGATTTAATGGTCCAATAAGAAGCAAGATGTTGTATGTCTATTTGATGTTGTAGTTGAATACATTGTTGCTGCTAGCAACTGTACCCAGGTAGTTTGGATGAAGTGGATGTTGAAGGATATTAGAATAATTTATGATGAGCCTATTGTTATATATTGTGATTGTAGACATATAAATCGGTCTATTGATTAAACGAATATTAAATATTTATTTAATGACTAATATTCCTCTATTAATTAAATTAACATTTAATTAATTCACCTTAGCCTATTATGCTATTCTAATTAAATAAATTTCATCAATTTATTTAATTACTAACTATAGTCCAAGTTATTAAATAGGTCTAATTTATTTAATATTCCCCCCCTTCCTCCTATTTAAATAAATTTAACATGTATTTAAAAATCATAAATCACCAAATCAAATTCCCTTTTAAATAAATCAATATTTATTTAAAAAATTACTCATCCACTTGCACTTTCTAGAAAATACAAGTTGCACATTTAAATAGATTTTTCTTTAAATAAATTCTATTTATCCATACCTACCTCTTTCTAGATTTGTCTAGACTCTTCTAATCCCCTTCTAGATTCTTCTAACCCCTTCTAATTTAGCCTAATCCCTCTACTAATCATTTGCACAATCCTAATCGAGGACTAACCCTCAACCCATCTTCTCACCCATTTAAGACTCTTACAGAGTCATGAATGCTTCATTTCTTCAACACTCCAATCCAAATGGGTCTTGACCCTTTAGTCAAGGCTTAACCATGGGTAAACGTTGCACAAGAGTTTACCCAGTAGATAATAACCTTACCCTTGGATAAAAGCTTTATCCAATAACCCAACCCACATGAGGTTACCCTCATGTCTTCTCAGGCATTAAATGCACCTTCCCTCTTCTCTCAAGGCATCTCATGCTGACACTTGTCATCATGGGATTGGGTTTTAAACCATCACATGGATCATGAATCATTCAATCCTAGCCCTTCACAAGCCAGATCAATATTGACCATTCAATCTTCTATTTTACCTATAAATAGAACCCTTCTCCTCAAGCAAAGGAGGAAGCCTTAGAGCATTGTTATTATAGTGGAACTTGCATAGATAATTAGAGCTTTCTCATAGCATCATTATTTGCATTTGCATAGCATTTGTTTATCATTTCCAACCATCTTAAATCTCCATATGGCATCCATGGTTAGTGCTAAAAGCTTAGAGCTTCATTCATTTGTAACTTGGAGAGGGGAAAAACAAAGGAGAAGCATCACAAGGCATCATGGAGGCATCTTAGGAAAGCTCTTCACCTGTATTTCTTTGTTAAGATTATTTTATGTTTATAAAATCTCCTTTGATATGTTTTGAAATGGTTTCTAGTTCATTTGGTTATGGTTTTTAGTTAGAACTAACATATTAATGTTGAACTTTGTTCATGCCTTGTACCCATTTCTATCAGCATCATTTGGTGAACCTAACGTGAATACAACACTTAAAAAATAAAAATTTGCCTAATCTTTTGAAAATTTGCATGTTTTCATGCGTAGACTATGTTTTAGCACCTTTGTCGCCTCGAATAGTGCTTTTGTCACGCATTTTAGCACTTGTGTTGTGCAGTTTAGCACCATGTTCCTAGTCTATTGGGTTTCAGTATTAGCGCTTCCGTTCATTTTTTTAGCGCTTTTGATCTATTGTAGTGCTTTTGTAATTTGTTATAGCACTTTTAGTTTAAGATAGCGCTTTTGTTCTCTGTTGGTGCATTTGTAACCTGCACTAGTTTAGCGCTTTTGTAACGGACAAGCACTAATTTTTATAACCTCAAGGAAAAAATTTAGGATTGTGAGCCCACCATGTGCACTAACTTTTTGAATGTTTTAGCTACAGGTTTTCTAACTCTTTATGCAAGTTTTGGAAGGAGTTAATTAACACACTTTTTGATTTCTTTTATTTAAAACAAATCTTTCTTGTTTTTCACAAAGGGATTAAACATCATTTCCATTTGGTGCACCTAAAATAAACCTCATTTTTCATTTTGGTGCATAAAAGGAACTTAATATTTCTTGTTTTTCACAAAGGGATTAAAACAAACATCATTTCCATTTGATGCACCTAAAATAAACCTCATTTTTCATTTTGGTGCATAAAAAGAACTTAATCTTTCTTGTTTTTCACAAAGGGATTAAAAAGAATCTTCACATTTCCATTTGGTGCACATAAAACAAAACCTCATTTTTCATTTGGTGCATAACAAAGAACTTCACATTTACTTTTTGACTCCAAAAAGCTACATGACTTTGTTTTGTTGACCACAATTTTATTTTGTTGACCAGGTTTTTATTCCAACTTCTCCTCAAAATAGTTCAAAACATCACTATCTTGGATAAAATAAACACCATGTCTTTTGGAACAAAATTTCCAAGTACTATTTAGACAACATTGTGATATTGGTTAAAAAGAAAGAGTGTCTTTTGTGAATCGAAGGTGATAGGTATATGCCCTCCCCTTAATTGGGTGATTAAAAAGCCAAACTCACCATTTTACTTACTTTCTTTCATTTTCGCAAATAAGATAAATCCTTTAGCAAGTCTGCCCTCCTGAGAAGCCCATAAGGTCGATGAGAGGGGAACAACCTAAGTGGGGAATGACTAACACCAAGTATTCCAACCCACTTTAATCAAATGTGGATGTGATAAAAATCATGTTCAACGGTTTTGATCAGCGATTAGCCTTCCCCCAATATCCTTGAGATATGTAAAGCCTTTGTTCTAAAGGTTGGGAAGCCTCCTAAGGGAGTTTATCACTGAAGATCAAACAGAAGCTTGACGACAAACTTTAGAAGCATAAACCTCACCGAGTCAGTTAGCCAAACATTTGTAATATCATAGTGCAAGGGTGGGGAAGAATCCGCTCCAAGACACTCACCATATATCTCCCAAAAAAATGATCCAATTGAGGATCAATTCTCTTTGGTTCAAATTTTGGACAAAGGAAAAAAATGGGGGCACCTTAGGGTGTGACAGGGCTATTTGAGCTGGCGGAGTATCAAGTGTGGGTTGTTGATATTAGGAATGACCTTTTGACAATAGTAGAGTTTATCTGATTAGTCTTTTGTTTGTTCAAAACCTATTAAAATAAAAGGAGATTTGAAAATATCCTTGAGTGGATTTGAAAATGTCTTAAACATACATCAACAGTTATCAAGAGAAAAGAAGTGTTTTTATGTGCTTGTGTGCTCGCCATGTCTTCTTGTAAAAGAAATCATCAACTATTTGAAACAAGTTACATCCCCACAAAAATCTAAAAATAAACAAATACAAACATTCTTGAAAAAAACCATCAATGCTTCGTGTTTGGAAATATCTCAAATACGCCAAAAATGTCAATTTATCAGAAAACCAAAAAGAAGCAAAGTGAAAATAAAATCCAAAAGAGAAGAAGTTTCTTGTACAAAAACTGTAGGTTGTTGTTAAAATATCACACCTTCATCCATTGATATCACGATTTTAGTCATGGTTTTACTGACGACTTTGAATTAGAACCACTTGCATCCCAAGCTTTCTTTCAAAGATGACCTTTGTCATATCATCACAATCACAGTCAATGCATTCATCCATCATACATTACACAACCCGCAATCACCTATTAGAAACTTAAAGGTTAAACCTTCCATATTTTATCTTCTTAAGTCATTCTCATAATCATACTTCAAATCCATCATCTTTCATTTTCCAAATTGTTTCCAAAGTTCATACATTTCATTTTCTTAACTCAAATCACACATCTTCCATATTCCAAAATCAAGTCATCCAAACATTTCCATATTTCATATTTCATCATCTTTAAGTTTTCATAAATCATTTCCCAAACTTTCCAAAAAATCAAACATCGTAATCATTTCTTCCTACTTCTATAGTTTCATAAACCATTTCCCAAACTTTCCAAAAATCAAAACATCATCATTTCTTCCATATTTCACAATCCAAAATCAAAACATCAGAAGCCTATTCTAAATGCATTTCTTCCATCCTTCTCACTTCAAAATAATTTCCAAAATCAAATCAATCAAAATACCTTAGTAAACAATTCCAAGGTTCACGTTCATTCTAAAAGTTCACATTCCAAACACATCAAAACATAAAGGTCTTGTTCTTAGTTCTTTCAAGATTTTGCATATCATACCAACAAAATTACTCTCTAAGTGTGTCTCTACATCTAGGATCAATCATCCTAAGGGACATTACTAAGCATTGAGATAGGTTACAACTACCTTTTGAGTGCATCCTCTCAAAGCTAGGCAGCTTATGATTTTAAAGCCTTGCAACACCTCATCTCACAAGTGTTAAAACACCAAACAAGCAATTCTAAAAGAGAACTTTGTTGACACCCAACCTATTTTAAACGAGATCACTCATTCATAAAAATTTCATCATCCACTTTTAGAATCATAAGAAAGAGATCAAACACACACACTTCCACTTTCACGAATGCGCACTTGAAACATGGCTAGGACTAGGTCTCAGAGTTAGAGGCAAACTCAAAATGAAATATGGGAAGAAGAGGAAGAGGCCATTAACTCCAATTTAAGAAGAGGAGACCCAGACACCCCTACACAAGAACAAATAGAAGAAGTAACTAATAATCTTAGATTTAACACTTTTTGAGGAAATTATCAGGGGAAATGCTAACGTGCATTTTGTAAAACTTGCTCAACAAGGATAAAAACTTCTTCACGTACTTTGATGTATCACAACTTAAGGATATACCAGAACAAGTCCAACATATCCATCGGCAAGAACAAAATCAATATGATAGGAGGGCAAGGAATACCTACAACTATGATGACAACTATCAACAAGGAAACATCTTGCCCCTCCTATAGAAATGGATATGTTCAGACAATAGATGCAAGACCACGCACAACAAGTACACTTAGGAAGGTCACAAAAGCAATATTCTCTGGAAGATATTTGTCCATATCCATTTGATAGAAACATATACATGCCTCCTTTCCCATGCAACTTCGAAACCCTAAAGTTTGATAAATACAAAGGAAAGGGAAACCCTAGACATCATGCGCAAGAATTGTATTCCGCCTGCTTAGAGGTTGCATATGAGGACACATATTTAATGTGCCTTTTTCCCCAAAGTTTGGGAGGCTCATCCATGCAATGGTTCTCATGCCTACCCAACGGGGTCAGGACCTTTGAGGACCTACTACAAAAATTTATCACTCATCATGCACATAACATAGAACAGGATGTATCCATGGTTGATCTCTGCAATACAAAACAAAATAATGGTGAGCTATTCTGAGCATTCTTACAAAGATGGAGACACCTTTCTAGTAGACGTTCCTTCTCCATTCCCAAAGAATAATTAGTTGAAATTTTTATTTCAAACTTAAATGAGGAAATGGAATTCTACTTAGACATCAAATGTTCAAACACTTTCAAAGACGTGATAGCCCAAGGGCTTAAAATCAAGAAAGACCTTATCAAAAAGAGACTTGTCAAAATATACAACGACAACAAGGAGAGTCCACGACCAGCCTACAACAAACCCAAGTTTTGGGCCAAGAATAAAAAAATTGTTAATGATGGTGTTGTAGACGCACAAACTGTCAAAATCACCCAACCCATCGTCAAAATTGTAGGGAAATCAGATAATCACAACAACCCCAATACCAATCAAGGTAATCCCCAAAACAATCAAGGAAATCAAATTCCTAACACAGAGGCACCTAAAAATGGGTACCCTACCTACAAACCCAATCGCACATACACACCCTTGGGAGAACCTCTTGAAAAGATATTATGACAACTCATATCTTCCAATCTCATCACATTGCCTTTAACGTCAAACCATGAACCACAAATTAAACCTTCATGGTGGAGAGATAATGAGTATTGTGAATTTCATAAAGGAAAAGGACACAAAACAAGCAGTTGCCATCAATTAAAAGATATCATTCAAGACCTCGTTGATTGAGGTGACATAGAATTTGATGGTCACAATGTAAAAAATTTGAATACTAATCATACCATGTTCAAAAATCCACTCCCATCATATGAGAAAGGAGGTCCCTCCCATCAAGGTAAGAACCAAGATAACACGATGAACTATACATGTACACCATATACCTATATTGTCAACAACCTTTATGATGCCAATGAACAAGTTGCAACCATTACAATCAAAGGTTAATATCCCGCATGCATCCAAGATTACTGTACAAGGAGCACCATCTAGAGGCATACGTGCCCAAACAATATAGCCTTCTGGACCAATTAGATAATATGCCAACACTTATCTCCATACTAGAGCTTTTGTGCCTATCACCCTCAAATAAAACCATCTTAGACCAAGCTCTCCAAGAAGCGTCAGGTCCATCCAACCTCAATACAGATCAATTTCAAGCCATGGTTGGAAGTCTCAAATCATCACCATGTCTCACTTTTGCTAAGAATGACAACGCATCCTTTCAACAACTGTATAACACCCCTCTCCACATTGAGTGATTCATACATAAACACATAATCAAGCGAGTCTTGATTGACAATGGAGTTGGCCTTAACATCTGTACCTTGCAGTTAATCACAACATTGGGATATGCAGAGGATGCAGTAGATGCCAGAAAGTGGATCACCATCAAGGCCTATGATGATGTAGAATGCTCCTCTAAAGGGTGTATTACTCTACCAATCAAGGTAGGACCTATGGTGAAGAATGTGTTTTACCAAGTCCTAGATCTCCCTCTTCCATATAATCTGCTATTAGGTAGACCATGGATTCATGCCATACAAGCAGTCACATCTACTTACCATCAATGCATCAAGTTTCCACGTAACAGAGTAGAGATTACTATCCTCGGTGATGCCAACCCATTCACCTTTTGCAACAATATAAGGCATCAATCTGATATCATAGTCCCTAGCAATAGAGAAGGAACTGCCTCATCATCTTACATCCACCCAACAAATATCACCAATCCATTGATCCCTACACCCAAACAGGAAAAGCTGAAAATAAAAGTAAAGGATGAAGACCCAGGAGAGTATAATTTTAGTCATCTTTTCTGTGTTGGCCAACTACCCCTCTCACCTAAGACTCATGGAAAATCAAAAATATCACTCAAGCCACTTGTTGTAACCAGAACTACTACACTTGATGGATTCATCCCAGGAAGATCACAAGAATAAGAAAATATTGATGAAGACTTGGCAAGATGGATCTACAAAGACCCCTCTAATACAGCTAGACAATAGATCAGGATCCCTATAGAGAAGTATGGTAAAGGATTCACCCTAATGCAAAATATGGGCTATGGTGACCATACTACATTGGGATCCCACAAAAAAGGTGTACAAGAGCCATTACAACCATTGTTACAACCAGAGGATATAACTGGACTCATATTCAACCCTAGTTTAGGATGCTCTTCTAAACTCAAGCTTCCAAGAAAACAAAAGAAAACCACTTCCAAGTTCATCCCTTTCAGAAGTAGAACAATGTCCATTACAAATTAGCCTACAAGATCTAAAGCTTCTAGTCAGGAAAGCACTTATCAATCACGGTCTCTACATACAACAAGTAAGAAAAAGAGTCATGTTGCCCACCAAACTATCACTCCGAGGATAAAACTCTTGTCCACTTCAGACACCCAAGCAACATCAACAACTCCATCAAATAAAACCCCTGCAGCAATTATTGAGAGACCTTTTACATCAGTCGGCATCCCTATAACATACAACAATAGAGTTCTACCAAGTGATTTCGAGACGGATTCACATGAGTACGAATGGAGTTCTTTGGCTTCATAGGAATCTGAAGAGGATTATCCTAGTCCTCTTGTCGACAAAATAATTGAAGGAGAGGCATGGATCAAAACCTTTTGGGATTTTGATACTGAAGATACTTCAAGAACATATAGGTCACCTCTCGAGACCGATTATGAAGAAGATAGTATTGATAATGACCTTGATTCCTCCATACTTACCCTAACCAATGCATCATATGAACTTAACCTGATCGATGAAGCAATGCCAATTATTCACCCCGAACTCATTGATTGGAACCAACAAGATCCCCCACACTTTGACACCTTCCAAATCGCTCTTCAATTACGGGATGACATACCAAGCAGGGATCACAAAGTTGGGTATGCTATTGAACTTAACAGCATGACTTACTTTGGAGAGAATTCCAAACCTTTCAGTCATAAAAATATTACAATCAAAATAGGATTTTCAAATGAAAACCACACTATGGCACTTGTGGAGACCAAAAGAGTAAAAACAAAGGACATATTCCAAGGTGAAAACCTCTCTGAGGCGTCGAAGGATGGAAGGTTTGACATTCTCCCCTGCAACACTAATCAGGAGAGATTGTCTATTCTCATCGAAGAAACAAAGGAATTCAATCTGGAAGCATCGAAAAATATACACATACTACATCTAGCAGAATCACTGACTCCAGTAGAGGATCCTTCTTTTATAGAGTTCTTTCAAAAGAGACAAATAAATTTTGCATGGTCCTATGCAGATATGCCAGGGCTAGATCCAGAACTCGTAATGCATCACTTGACAATAGCAGAAGGATCCAAACTAGTAAAATAAAAACTAAGAAAAATGCATCCTCAGATTGCACTCTTAGTCAAAGCCGAACTCAAGAAGATATTAGATGTGAGTTTCATAGGACCCATTGATTATGTAGAATGGATCTCCAACCTTGTACCAAAGTCAAAACCAATAGGGGGCATCTGTATCTGTACATATTTTAGAGATTTAAACAAGGCATGTCCTAAAGATGACTTCCCTTACCCAACATTGATATGATCATAGACCTCACAGCAAGACATGTTATGCTATCACTCATGGATGGCTTTTTAGGATACAACCAAATAAAGATTGCTCCAGAGGATCAACACAAAACAACTTTTACATGCCCATGGAGTACATATTGTTGGAATGTAATGCCATTCGGTCTCAAGAATACAGGTACCACATATCAAAATCCGATGACTACTATCTTCCACAATATGATGCATGCGCTTATGGAAGATTATGTGGATGATTTACTAGATAATGTTACTACTTATCAGATTGCCATTAGTTTTATGTCAAAGTTATACTATATACTCTAGTCGGTTACTATTACCGAAATATTCAGTCGGTATGCACAGTCTAGTCGGTTACAGAAGAAAGTAGTCACAGAACGCAGTGTACACTGAGTTGTCTACCAAGTATCTTTTCATGTCTACCAAGCAGCAAAGATGACACACCGAGTTGATATACATCGAGTGAAACGTGTTACCAGATTCATTGAACCTGGACATGGATATGAAAACGTGTTACAAGATCGAGGCACATCTAACCGTTATCACATTGGAAATTGCACTAGAAGATTGTGTATGATTTTGAGGTCATCTAACCAATGAAATATTTTACATGGTTATAAATCATGTTTGTAAGATCGAAGCAATGAATTGGATCACCGTCTTAAGAGATCTATTTATACAGCATGAGTTAAGGGTGTATGTAGGAATGTAAGAAGACTGTTACAGAGACACAGAGGTCACTGAGAAGGTTTCTAGAGAACAGTCGAAGAACAGAGTAAACAGAAGGGTTTACCGAGTTACTATATGGGTTATCGAGGTATGCTATAAGCAAGGTAATCTATTCTGAGCACATAGAATCTGCTATAACATTTTAGATGTAAAGTTGCAGATATTTGTAATGATTTTATTGTAATATTGTGAAGTTGAAAGAGAAACCTTTAATAGGGTAAAAGAGTCTAATCAAGTCTATAAATTGCAAAGCCTCTAACCAGGTGCAGCATTTAGATTAAGTGTTGTAAAATCCTTTAGCAAGGTAGATGTAACAGGTCTTGTTACTCCTAACAAGGTAAGCTATCAGAAATAGCTAAACATGTAGCTCTAACTGAGCACTCTTTATTATTGCAGTAGTGAAGTTGTGGGTACCATCCCCACCGCAGTTTTTCTCTCTAACCAAGAATTTCTGCGTAACCAAAATATATGTGTTATGGAGTGAATCATGTATGATTGTTATCTATTTGTTTTAACTTTATTTTATGTTACTGCACTATTTGGTTTATGCATAACAGTAAAGATATTGTTGAAGAAATGCTTTGGAGTACTGATTCACCCCTCCCCTCTTAGTACATTAGCTTTTCATATTGGGCCTAACAGATAAATCATTAACAAGAGAGGGACACCTCATCATACTATACAAAATTTTCACCAGATTGGAGTAATATAATGTATGCCTAAATCCAAAGAAGTGTGTCTTTGGAGTTACCTCTGGGAAGCTCCTAGGATACATTGTCTCAACTAAAGGAATTGAGGTTGATCCCATCAAGGTCAAAGCAATCATGGAAACACCACCTCCTAGGAACATCAGTCAGTTGAGAACATTACAAGGGAGGCTAAAGTTAATTCATCGCTTCATCACACAATTGGCTGATAAATATCATCCCTTCACACATCTACTTCATAAGAATGTCTGTTTGAAATGGGAAGAGAATTTTTAGCAAGCATTCTAGTAGTTAAAGGACTACCTAATGACATCACCATTACTGACACTAGCATCTCTAGACAAACCATTATTGTTATACCTATCAGCTACGGCCTTACGCGTCTTACTCGCACAACATATTGCAGAAGGCAAAAAAATGTGTAGTATACTACATTTCTAGAACACTAGTAGGGTATGAACTCAATTATACCCCTATTGAACGAGCTTATCTAGCCATGATTTTAGCAGCCACCAAAATGAGGCATTACATGCTGACACACAAGATACAACTCATTACCAAGATAGATTCACTCAAGTACCTACTCAGTAAAGAAATGCTAATAGGCCATTTGGAAAAATGGGTTATGCTCCTCAGAAAATTTGACATAGAATATGTGGACCAAAAAGAAATCAAAGGGCAGGTTATTGTAGATCAATTGGTTGAAGCACCACTCATAGGAGATCATCTGCTCATCTCAAATTTTCTAGATGAGAAAATATTCACAGTCATTCCACCACAACAATAGAAGTTATATTTTGATGGGTCTTACACTCAGCATGGTTCAAAAGCTGACATTCTTTTTATCACGCCTCAAGGTTATAGCATTCCAAAATCATATCGGCTCATATTCCCATGCACAAACAACATAGCAGAGTATGAAGCCTTAATCATAGGACTAAGAATGGCAATGCAATGGAACTTAAAGGAGCTACGAGTCTATGGAGATTCACAACTGGTTATTTGGCAGGTCAATGATGAATACCAAACTAAGAATGATAAGCTCATGCCTTACAAGAAAATGGTTGATAGCTTAAAATAATTATTCACAGATATAACGTTTGAGTATATTCCTCAAGATCATAACCGAGCTACATATGCAATGGCTATCATAGCCTCTCTCCTTGATCTTCCATAAAATTCCACACACTACGAGTTCTTAGTAGAACAACTTTGGATCCCCGCTTATGATATCTTGGAATCCAAGATGGTATGTCAACTCATCAGTCCTAATTCCCCATGGTATGTTGAGTTTTATGCTTACCTATGTGATCAAATCCTTCCACAAAACCAATAGAGTAACCAACGAAAAAACCTTCATACGCCAATCTGCCCAATATACTATCATTGTTGAAACCTTATACCGACAAAGTCTTGATGGTACTCTCCTTCGATGTTTAGAGCAAGGTGAGGTGACCACAAATTTAGAAGAAGTACATGAAGGTATATGTGGGGCTCATTCAAGTGGCCCCTCATTGGCCAAAAAGATCATGACAGAATGATACTATTGGCCCTCCATGGAAAAAGATTCCTACTGTTTTGTGAGAAAGTGCAAAAATTGCCAAGTTCATGGAGACATAATACATGCACTAGTGCAAGAACTACAACCCATCGCAACACCATGGCCCTTTTGTCAGTGGGGACTTGACCTTGTTGTTAAATTCCATCCATCTTCATCCAATGGTCACAACTTCATCACTACTGCCACATAATACTTCACAAAGTGGATCAAAGTCGTTCCACTTACCCAAGTCACCGGCAAACATATCACCTCATTCATTCTCAATTACATCATATGTCAGTATGGTGTACCCATGTCCATCATCATAGATAACGAGCTTCCTTTCAAAAATGAAGATGTCCATGAACTTTGTGAGAATTTTCATATCCAACACTATTTCTCCACCGCATATTACCCACAAGGCAATGGTCAAGCAGAAGCCTCAAACAAAAACATATTGAGGATCCTTAAGAAGACAGTCAATGATGTCAGTCGTGATTGGCATATTTGTCTGAATCCTGCACTATGGGCATATTGAATTAGAATTTGAACCCCTATAGGCACAACTCCATATTCACTTGTATATGGAGAAAATGTTATCTTTCCTATTGAGGTAGAATTACCATCTCTACGGGTTTACTTGCGTAATTTTATTACTGATGAATATTATCGGGTCTCGCGTCTTCAGGACTTGGAACTACTTGATGAAAATCGACAAGCTGCCTACAATCACCTAAAATCATATCAGTAGTGTATGAACAGAAGCTACAATAATAGTTTCAAACCTCACACATTTGAGGTAGGTGATCTTATTCTCAAAGAGAATCCTCGCAATCAACCAAACAAAGAACACCGGGGCAAATTTGAATCTAATTGGTTGGGTCCCTATGTCATCACTACAGTCTTCAGGTCTAGGGTATATTAGCTAGGAACTTCAGAAGGAGAACCACTGGCAGATCCAATCAACAAAATGCATATCAAAAAGTTCCATACATAACTTGTACAGAGCATCAGGCTCATCAAATATCGAAAAATACCAAAAACATTCAAAAAAAATTCTTGAAATAAGTGCCAAAAAATCAAGAGAATAGTAAAGCAAAAAAAAAATTCATCCAAATGGTAAAAATCACTTCAATGGCACCTTGGATAAGTACAATGGTGAAAACTTGGCAAATAGGCACCATTCGTAAAGGTTGTAGCTCCATTGTCTTTCAGACTTGTTGTGATCACATCCATTGCATCCGCTCATACATTAGAAATCTACCATGGCTTGTTATTGATTTGCAATTAGGGTTATTGCCGCATATCTCCTGTGTCATGCTTTCACATTGCCACCTCCCTAGAGGCAACCTTTTTAACTTAATGATGGGAGTGGATTCTACATGTTGGTGATTCGTTGAGTTATTCATTTGAAAACTATCCTAAAATAGTCTAAAAACATTCATAAAACATTAAAAAATACCAAAAGCATTTGGAAAATGTACTGAAATAATCCAAAAAAAAAAAATCATCAAACATCAAAATCAATCAAAAACATTACAATTTACTTCTTCATCGTACATAAACATCCAGTCAGATGCAAAAACAACATTTTGAGCTACATACAAGATGACCAACTATCAGACAAACAAACAAACATCTGAGCAACACATATACGAAACTGTCTTAAACAAGGATGTATCCTTCCTTCAAAACAAGGCATGGTAACATATCTCTTTGACAAGAAGATTATGCTTGGTTGATAGGCATTTGGTCAGATTATTACTTTATGTATTAGGTTCCTATGCTACTCCAAGATATCCACAAGTGATTAGAGTAGCCGAGATGGTTCTTGATATCTTTTCTTTGTTTTCTATCTATGGATTTATTCCAATGAAGTTTTGGGGCCTGTACTAATGGTGTCTACATGGGAAGTTCACTAAGCTACGAGATCCTACGCAAAAATATGATCATGGATCACTATGGCTTATTGACTACAACGTATACCTTGACCATACGTATGTGAACCACAATGGAGGGGAACCTTCCTTATCTACGATGTTTGTTTAAAAATGGCACGTTCAACCTTGGTTTTTGATACCTCGACCAAGATCGGTACTACCATGCACAATGAGGATATAAAGCACTCTGAATAAACCATGGATCGACATTCCATCTAATCTTTATTTATATTGCATATCACCCATTCATTTGTTCATTCATACATCGTCACAAAATATTTTGTCAGCATGCAATTAAATAGGTTTGCTATGAGAAAGTTTGGTATAAAAGGCTTATCTTGGAAACAATCGCAATAGAGTCTTCTGATACATCATCTCACATGTCCATTTCATATTTGCAACACATTGGCATTTAAGCATCATATAGGCTAAATGGAATTGTAAATAGTTGCATTTCACTTTTTAAGTGCATTCAATTTTAACTTATTTCATTGCATCCATTTAGGTATATTCATTTAATTCATTAAGGACGTGCATTTATAAGTCATTTCATTGTATCCATTTAGGTATATTCATTTAATTCATTAAAGGCATACATTTTTAACTCATTTCATTGCATTCATTTAGGTATATTAATTTGATTCATTAAGGGCATGCCTTTTTAACTCATTTCATTGTATTCATTTAAGTATATTCATTTCATTCATTAGGTGCATTCATTAGGACATTCCTTTACATTCATTTTCATCTCCTTTAAAAGTGCATTCATTTGCAATCATGTAGATTCATTTAGGTGCATTCATTACATTCATTTTAGTACATTCCATTTTAAATATCATTTCATTCATTAAGTGCATTCATTAGATTCATTTTGTACGTTTCAATTCACATAGTTTACTCATTTAGTCCATATCATTATTTTATCTCATCATTAATCATCATCCCATCAGTATTATCTATCACTTTCATTATTTTATTATCTCATCATTTAGCAAATCACCATCATTTAGAGCAATCATAATGTACACATCTTACATTTTTCATTACATAAACAAATCATTGCATCAACATCTTCATGAAGAGTCATACATTGCACAACATATATATCCACAAGTATACATTGCAATCATAAATACAATTATTTACATGAGCATAACCACATCATTTTACATCTATATTACATCATCAATAGGCATACATCATTCATCGCATCATCAATGTTGGTCCTCACAACTGGAATGGTAACTAGGTAATAAATCACAATTTAGAGATTGAATATCCTTAAACAGCTAACTTTTCCTGTGGCAAAGGCTCATTTAGTTATCAACCAGAGATGTAAACTTGAAATAGGCCAGCATTGTATGTGCACCAAGTTCATATTGTAACCATCCTATATTACTGCAGGAAAGGGAATTCTTCTTAAAGTAAACACACGGAATCTCAAATGAACTAATACTTTTAATCTTACAACTGGAAATTACTTTAAACAACTATTGTTAAATCATAAAGTTCTGGTGGGTAGCAAGAACTACTCTACTGTTGTGGCTGTAGGAACAGACACGGGAACTGTTTCCTATGGTTGCAGGAATAGACAAGTGCAGAAACAACTACTACAGAAGTACGAAATTAAATGAAACATACAAAGGATTACTCACCAAGTGGGCCCCCTTGAGTGAGTATCTCAAGAACTTCATATTACAATTATCTAATTATTTAAAATTGTATTGATCTCTTTATTTCATCTTGACTAGAAAATACATAAACAGTACCAAAAGACTGTGTATTACAAGATACTATGGTCATTCTCTGCTATCCCTGAGAGGAGAGAGATCCCTTTATTTATAGGAAAACTTATAACAAACTTCTAACCAATCGACCACATTCCTACGGAATAGGTGAACAAGATTTATTAACAAGAGAAGAAGTCAGTGCAGGACAATAGAACAACATTTGTCCTGCAGTTGAGAAAATATAGCATGACTAGCCTCCTAGATCTAAGATCCACTAAGAACAGTTATAAATGTTTCATAAATCAATCTGTTGAAGAACCGATCAAGTGGTTTCGATCATTACCGCATTTCTCTGACTGGGTCTGCATTGCGGTTATATATTTGATGATCTTTTGAACCGCCATTTGTCTTTGCTTCACCTTTGTTGACCCTGCATCATGGTATCAATGCACAACTAACATGTGTATATACTAATGCTAACATGATATAATGCAAATCATATTTATAATTATTTTCATATATTTGCATAGATAGATCATTAAAAATCATTATATGACGTCCTTAGGTATAAGTTAAACCAGTTTCAGAAACACTTAAAAGGTATCAACTTAGGAGAATATTATAATCCAAATGTCATCTAACCATAAGACCTAGGCAAGAGTATTATATCAAAAAACTATCAAAATAGAGCCATTATTTAGGCTCATCAATCAACATCTACATTATAAATAAACATCCATATTAATTATATCTACCTAACATACATTAGCATAAGCACTATCATAATATACATCACACTATCATCGGCAACACATAAGCATCATCACATCCATAACCTGTATCCACATGTTAGTATCATCACATTAAATCATACATTTAGAAATAACCAACATAATCGCATAAGAATATCCATCATGGTAACTAAGCATACAATCATCTACATCCATCGCAGTGTGAGCATCAATAAAAATATCACAGCAATAGTACATCACATATCAACATCATCATGCATAAGGAAATCATGTCATCACATAAATGCATATCATATCATCGCCACCAAAAATTATATCTCATCATATATCTCTCATCAAAATAAAGTACACATATATCAGAATACAATGATGTCACAAAAAAACATCGGCTACCAAGAGTCATCCAAGTATCAATATAATAATAATGTAATAATGCAAAGGCACCTCAAATGGCACTCTCACCAAATGTTGTGGCCCCACCCCCACCACCACCATCACCATCCCGCTAAGGAGGACCCATCACACCCCCCATTGCTCTAACCCTTTCAAACTGCTCTAATCTCACCTGTCACATCTGGGAGTAGCTCATAGCCTGCTGACTGTTGTGCACTACCTGCTCATAAAGACACCGCTAGTAGTCAACCTCTACTCCTTCCTGACGCATCTCCCTCATCACCTCATCTATAGGGCCCTATCCCTGTACTCCCTCCAATGCTCAGATCTTGTCCAGTAGCTAGCTCACTCTATCCATCGCATTATTCCTCTCCTTGAGTATGATAATCAGCTCGGCCCCCCATGAAAATAACTAGACATCTCGGGTCGTAATCTCTGCATCCCTATCATCAAGTTGTGCTTCTAATCTTGGATGTGATCCTCAACGACAGTGAGATGAGTCTGTAACTGCACTATCATGACCTCTCGTAGGTCCCCCTATCCACCACCTATGGCTCCCTATCCCAACTCCATAGCAACATCTTCCCCACCATCACCACCACCTGCATCTCCACCTCCTGCACCCATATCTTGACCTGCTCCACCCTCCACTCTCTCCCCTATTGTTGTTGGTCCCTGTATCAAAGGCCCATGTGCAAGTCACAAAGGAAGACCACCCCTACCTCTCATCAGACCCCTACCACCACCTCCTCCACCATCCCCTCCCCCATATCCACCTCCCCCATCTAATCTCCTCCTCCTCCTACCCTGTCTCGGTGCCCTATTATCCTCGAATGGTGGCACTCGTTTTGCTAGATCCAAAATATGTGGAAAGGGATGCGGTGCCAAGTACTTAGCATACTCATATATCAATCTTGCATCCGCCACATCTGCTTTATATGGCCATGGCCTTGCCTATAAGATGCAAAACTCTGCTAATGCCTAATTGTAGGGAAATACAGGCCCCCATTGAAATCTCTCTCGCACCACTCTAGCATACCTTGGGTCCAACTGAACTATCTCATCACCCAACTTGGCAAATGCATCTCAATCACATAAGATATGCACCTAATCAAAAATTGCATTGTATACACATAGGGAATCACATCTACATCATCTTCCCATTGCTCACAATCCAGGTAGGAGCACCAAATCACTGTATCCAATTCATAGTGCACGTCCCCGATAGTCAAGCTTCCCCAACTGGGGTTGTGTCATCATACCTTTGTATATATACATAGGACTGATCAATGGCCCTAAATCTCACACACTGGTCTAATAATGGGAAAATACTCCCATGCCCATATATGTAACAATGTGATCCTGACTCCCAGAGAAGTAATGCCATGGTAGACCACCTCATGCAAATCCCTATGCAAATGAGCCAAAACACATGACCCCCATGCATATCGGGTACCCTCGTTGGCCATCCTCTCTATAACTTGTCCCCAGCCGACAAAAATACCATGTGATCTCCGATCAAGGCATAGGAGCCCTCTAACAATCTCTGGTAATACTGCAGGTAGTGGCTCATAAAATTCTGCAATATCCTCCCCCAAAATTGATCTGTCATATACCTCCAACTCTAGATATGTAAACACCTGTCGCAGTGTCGCCTCACCCATCATCTTGTCATAAGTCACTAGCTCACCAATGATGGGAATGTGTAAAATCATCCATAAATCCTCTAGCATAACTGACATCTCTCCCATCGCTAGGTGGAAGGAGCATGTCTCGCAGTGCCATCACTCGGCCAACACAGTCAGCAATCCATGATTCGATCAAATCATAGGTAGATGCATCATGTCGAACAACCCAGCAACACATACACAATCAATCTCAAAGTCCAACCTAGGTGATCCTCCTACAAACACAATAAAACAACAATGTGAATCTCTTTGCTATGCAAAATCTGCTACTACCTAGACTTCATCAGATACTCATCAAGTATCTAAGTCTCATCGGGTAATTCAACTCACAACCACCTAGACTATCAATATGCATTTACATCAATTGCCTAGTCTCAACAGGTACACTAATTCTCAAACACAACACCAACACACCTACAACAACATTATTGACATCAACTATCCACATTCAAATCAACCTAGGGCAATCGACACTAATTGTCCTATTCTTAGTGACAAAAGCACTAAACACTTGACACAAGTGCTAAACAAAACTAGAAGAGCTAAGAAAATAAAACAACAATGCTAAATAATCCAATAGCACTACTTTAACTATACAAATGCACTACATTGACACGAATGTGCTACACTACGCGACAATAGTGCTACATCAATCTCATTCCACATGCCACAATAATAGTGCCAAAACATTAAAAACGTTAGTGCTAAAACTACCTAACACTAGCGCTATATTGACGATAGCGCTACAACTACTGCACCAAAGCACCAATGTGGCACAATAGCGCTATTTTGGCGACAAAAGCGCTAAAACAGTGTTTTAGCATCTTTGTCGTATGAGTTTTTCTCCTAGCTAACAAATGCAATAAATAAGCTCTAAAGGAAAAAGTTAGAATTAGACATACCGTGGGTCTGTAGTTGGTTGGCCACTGGTACCTCTGGATGTGCTCAAATCGATGATCTGCGAGCGGGAACACCATTTTCGCTACCTAAGTCTGTTGCAAAGCGTCACTATCAGGGGCTCTGGATCACTATAGGAGAGTGTGCAAATAAAGACCATTTTACCCCTTCTAGCCTAAATATACCCTGCCCAACCCTAACCCTGCTTTGCCCAGCTCACCGTCGTGGACCCTGGAAACTTCTGAGGCTTGTCATTTCTCTGTTTTGACCCCATTTTCCTCCATTCTTTTGTCATTTAATCCAACTAAATCTACTCTATCCTCCCCTAATTTCTTTCTATTTTTCAAGAGCTCGCCCGATTTTCCAAAAATTTTGGCCCATCGCTCGAGGGGTTATACCAACCCACAAAACTAACATCCCTAGGGCATTTTTTCTTTATCATGACTATCTGTTGTTCTTTGAAATGATGTGATAAACGACATTGTCTCAAAGACGGGCAAATATAGACACATAAATCTATCTACTAATTAAATGAATATTAAATATTTATTTAATCACTAATATTCCTCTATTAATTAAATTGACATTAAATTAATTCACCTTAGCCTATTCTATTATTCTAGTTAGATAAATTTCATCAATTTATTTAAGTACTAACTATAGTCCAAGTTATTAAATAAATCTAATTTATTTAATATTCCCCCCTTCCTCCTATTTAAATAAATTTAAGATTGATTTAAAAATCATAAATCCCCAAATCAAATTCCCTTTTAAATAAATCAATATTTATTTAAAAAATGACTCATCCAATTACACTTTCTAGAAAATACAAGTTGCACATTTAAATAGATTTTTATTTAAATATATCCTATTTATCCACACCCACCTCTTTCTAGATTTTTCTAGACTCTTCTAATCCCCTTCTAGATTCTTCTAACCCCTTCTAATTCATCCTAATCCCTCTTCTAATCATTTGCACAATCCTAATCTGAGATTAACCCTCAACCCATCATCTCAACCATTTATGACTCATTTAAGACTCTTACAGAGTCATAAATGCTTCTTTACTTCAACACTCCAACCCACATGGGTCTTGACCCTTTAGTCAAGGCTTAACCATGTGTAAACTCTGCACAAGAGTTTACCCACTGGATAATAACTTTACCCTTGGATAAAAATTTTATCCAATAACCCAACCCACATGAGGTTACCCTCATGTCTTCTTAGGCATTAAGTGCTCATTCCCTCTCCTCTCAAGGCATCTCATGTTGGCACTTGTCATTGTGGGATTGGGTTGAAAACCATCACATGGATCATGAATCATTCAATCATATCCCTTCACAAACCAAATCAATCTTGACTATTCAATCTTCTATTTTGCCTATAAATAGAACCCTTCTCCTCAAGCAAAGGAGGAAGCATTAAAGCATTGTTGTTATAGTGGAACTTGCATAGATAATAAGATCTTTCTCATAGCATCATTATTTTCATTTGCATATCATTTGTTTATCATTTCCAACCATCTTCAATCTACATATGGCATCCATGGTTAGTGCTAAAATCTGAGAGCTTCATTCATTTGGAACTTGGAGAGGGGAGAAACAAGGGAGAAGCATCACAAGGCATCATGGAGGCATCTTAGGAAGACTCTTCACCTTTCTTTCTTTGTTAAGCTTCTTTCATGTTTTTAAAATCTCCTTTGATATGTTTTGAAATGGTTTCTAGTTCATTTCATTATGGTTTTTGGTTGGAACTAGCATGCTAATGTTGAACTTTGCTTGTTCCTTGTACCCATTTCTATCAGCATCATTTGATGAACCCAATGTGAATCCAACACTTAAAAATTAAAATTTTGCCTAACCTTTTGAAAATTTGTAGGTTTTCACATGCAGACTGTGTTTTAGCACCTTCGTCACTCGAAATAGCATTTTTGTCACGCATTTTAGCGCTTTTATTGCACGGTTTACCATCATGTTCCTAGTCTGTTGGGTTTTAGTATTAGCGCTTTCATTTATTTTTCTGGTGATTTTGATCTATTGCAGTGCTTCTATAATTTGTTATAGTGCGTTTAGTTTAAGATAGCACTTTTTTTCTCTGTTGGCGCATTTGTAACATGCACTAGTTTAGCACTTTTGTAACAGACAGAGGACTACTTTTTGTAACCTCAAGGAAACAATTTAGGCTTTTGAGCCCACCCTGTGAACTAACTTTTTGATTATTTTAGCTGCAGGTTTTCTAACTCTTTGTGCAGGTTTTGGAAGGAGTTAATTAACACACTTTTTGCTTTCTTTTGATTTAAAACAAATCTTTCTTCTTTTTTTCAGAAAGGGATTAAAACAAACATCATTTCCATTTGGTGCACCTAAAATAAACCTCATTTTTCATTTTAGTGCATAAAAAGAACTTAATCTTTCTTGTTTTTCACGAAGGAATTAAAACAAACATCATTTCTATTTGGTGCACCTAAAATAAACCTCATTTTTCATTTTGGTGCATAAAAAGAAAATATTTCTTGTTTTTCACAAAGGGATTAAAAAGAACCTTCACATTTCCATTTGGTGTACATAAAACAAAACCTCATTTTTCATTTGGTGCATAACAAACAACTTCACATTTACTTTTTGACTCCAAAAAGCTACACGACTTTGTTTTGCATCAATCTGGTGGATTTCAGAGCCTTATCTCTTTATCCGGGTTGATGAGTTGGTACTGCTACTTAGCTGAAGTAGTCAGTGTGTGATTCAGATGATCAATTGTGAGTTTATCCTGTAAAGGAGGAGAGAAGTATAATATGTATTCTGTCTTTGGCATTGTTGTTAAAGGGGGAGAGAAGCATGGGAAAAACTGCCTTATCTTTCGAGTTTTGTGTTCATGATCTTAGGGGGAGTTTGTTGGAGATTGTTGGTGTTGACTCATTCATTTGCATGACCATTTTTCACATTCATATGCTGCCATAAATGCAAAAGGGGAAGATTGTTGGATATTGTTATTGCTAGGATATGTTGTTGTCATTAATGTCAACATATTCTCGTGTTTTGGTATTGCAAAGAGGTGTTCCTATGTTCTGGTGTTTGCATTAAGTTGATATGGTCGGTTTATCTGTTTGGGATGTTGAATCAACTAGAAATACTTCATTATTTATTGATTCCATGATGCTATGTGGTGATTTGGTTGAGTTGTGGATTCTAGTTTGAAGACTAATCTTCTGTGTTCAGTGTTGCAATGTTCTGGTATTTGATCCATTGTGATCTGGTATGATCATATCTTTGGTTGTGGATTTGGGAGAATATATTTGGATGTTTATGTGTATCTTCATTTCAGATGGTTCATGATTTGGTGCTCTGCAAGTTATCTTTATAATGCAAATTGCTACTGATGAGTGTTCTTGTGTGTTAGTGTGTTGATCGATGAAGATTTGAATAAGTGGTGTTGGCACAGCTATTACGAATGGTTATAACATGCTTGTTGGTGTTTCTTGATTGTGTCCTATTTATTTTGGTGGTCTGCATTGATCCTTGTGTACGGTATTGGTGATTTTGTTGATCCAGTGATATTCTTCATGTTATGCGGTATTTTTTATTGTGTAGTGTGTTGTGGTTGTTCTTGGCAAGATTTATGGTGGTAATGTATGTTTGAGGATTTGATTTAGGTCCATGTTATGTTTTATATGGCATTGTATTGGTCTAGTGGTTGATTTATGTATCGTGAGATGTAATTAAGGGTTGAGGGTTTGGCCGACCTTGTAGTCAAGGTTGATGAATTGTATAAATAGGTGTTAGATTCATGTAATTTGGGTGTCCATGTTGTGTCTAAATTACCGAAGAGTGGTGTATGTGTGCATAAGAAAATTTGTCTTTTGGTATGGTGTATTGAGTAGAGATTGTTGCAGGGCAGACAAATGTACTTATCTAGAACTGTCATCAGGCATTAGCAGATGTTATTTTTGTAGTTCATGTAATCCGGATTGTATTCTGATCATTATTGCAAGGTAGTAAACCTTTCTTGAGGGTTGGAGCCTTCTGGGTCATTGTATCTTGAGCAGTGAGCTCTAGGCAGTGTGTCTGAATGCAAGTGCATTCCCCATTGTAATATTTACACATACTATTGCAGAGTATCATCTTATTGTGGGTAGGTTCCCACCATGGTTTTTCCCTTAACCAGGTTTTCCACGCCAAAAATATTTGTGTTAAGTGTGTTGTTGCTATTATCTTTATCTTTATTCTTGCTACAGTTGATTGGATTTGAGATTGTTCTTAATTTGTTTAATCCGGTGAAAACTGATTCACCCCCCCCCCCCCACCCTCTCAGTTTTCCTTCATTGTTGTTGCCAACAATTGGATGTGTAAGAAATTTATGAGTTTGTTTGTGCTCTTGATATTCCCTTTTTATTGGTAGATTCATTATGATTACTTTGATGATGTTGATGTTGCATTTTAGAATTATTTTTGAAGTAGGTTTATGTGTGATACCCCTTCCATGTTTAGACATTTATTCTAGTCGGATGGACTCTTGGTGACCTCTTTGGTTTAATATGTGGTTTTGATGGTTCTTAATTTTAGGGATAATGATGTTAGGGCTAGTAGTTGGTGAAATTGATGATAATGCATGATATGGTTTATGTTTAGTACTTGTGAGGTAATATCAGGTGCTAACCCTAATTCTAGTAGTCTTGTTAGGTATGGATGATGATTGTCCTTATGAGGATTTTTTATGATGTTAGAGTTGATATATGTCATGTTAATTTTAATGTTACAATAGAATTTGATTATGTTCCATTATGAATAAGTGATGATCAGATGATGCATATCATTTTATGGTTACTAACCCATGTACTAACGAATTTAGTCAGATCATGAGATGTGATTGATTATGATTATTAAGGTGTATGGAGATCTGATTTATGTCTTATCACTCTCTTAGGAGAGACATAAGATGTCATGATTTCCCTTCATTGATGTGTGTTCATGTGTTATATATATTATACTTGCATATGTGTTCATTTGTGATGCAGGTTTGTAGGTACAGGGCATCAACTCCACCTGGTTCCATAGGTCTAAGTGTGCTTACATTATCCCGGTGGTGGTTGTGGGAGATAGCATATTGACCCAGTTAACCTAACCTTTAACCTTTGCTCTATTTCGAAGCAATAATCTTTGTACTGTGTTTACATGATCGAAATGCCATTTAGGCAATATCTAATAATCCGATTTGAGTATGTGTGTGTTGTTATAAGACATTAATTACCCATTTCTTTTGTATTCATTATTAATTATAAACATTAGTCTAATGGTTTGTATTTTAATAAGTAATAATATAATATATAAATGTAAATATTCATGCATAAACTTTATAACCTTATCAATAATTTAATCAATAAATTATATAATTAATTAACTAAATTTATTAAATGAATTTGATAAATTAAATAATTAAAAGTTTAAACAATAGTTTAGTGGAAAATTAAATTAATGAATTATTACTGATCAAGGATAGCTAGTTTTTGAACGGTTGGGGGAAGGTTTTAATTTTCAAGGAAGCATTTTGAGAGGGAGTGCTTGTTTTTTTGAAAAAATTGGGGAAAATTTGGAGGAGATTGTCCAGCAAGGATAGTGTAGAGTAGCTTTGGAATGGATTGAAATATTTCAGAATTTATTCAAGTTTTGGTTATTTGTGTTTTCCAAGATTGGTTCAATTTTCTCCTGAACATGACTATTTGATTGTTCTTTCTTTGTGGTTGCTATCATGCAATGTTTGGATCTATTTGTTGTGTTATGTCATTATGTCTATTGTATTAATTTTCAAATAGTTTTTAGAATTAAAGAATGCATCTTCTAGACAAGATGTAATAGCAACAATATTAAATCAAATCAGATTGCTATTGGCTTAGATGCTATTTAATTTTCAGAAATGAATATATATATATATATATATTCCTTTATCTGTGGCTTATATATTTCTGGTTATCCCCTTAGTGTCTCTACCTATTCATAGGACTTTTGTATTTGTTCGTATTCTACACTTATTTTGTGGGTGTAGGGGCAGTGTTTTGTTTGGGTGTGGGGGAGGTGACTCTTCCATGTGAAGATGGAGAGTCCCACCCGCATGGGGGAGCAACCACGCTGGTGTGGCACTCCACACACAGCATGGAATGCCACCCAACAACATGGGGAGTGTGCACACATGGTGGCACTCCTCCCACAGAAAGGTGGTGGCCTCTCACAGCGTGGGGGTGCAGAGGACTCCTCGCCAGCCAACACTTTGCTATGTTAACCCTCACACCAGGTAGATTTACCTAGCCAAACATTGTTCCCAGACCATAGTATAATATAAATTTTGTATGCTTTACACTTAGATTTTAGGCTTCCAATACTTTATATTAATATATTATATTGTATTTTGAATGGAGGCATAGAATTATGGTTTTACTGCCCTGTAGATATACATATAGGTGTATTTATTGTAATGACTTGATTGTTCCATATTTCATTTTGTGATATATGTTTTGATGCTTAGTTTGATCTTAGGGTTTTTGGTAATAGATATTAGTATTCCAATGTCTATGGCTGCTTATTATTTTTTTATGCCATATAGCTCTGGAAGTTGTTTTAGATTTTAGGGTTCTTTAATCTATCATTTGGTTTTTTTTCTCCCTATAGTCACTTTTTTCAATGGTAATCACAATACTGATGATGTATTGTATATTGAAGGTTTGAAGCATAACATTTTGAGTGTTGGAAAAATGGTTGACAAGGGATATGATTTACAATTCAAGAATAGTAAATGTAAGATCCTTAATGCCTCAGGTGTAGAGATTGCATCAAAGACTAAGACTAAAGGTAATATCTTTCACTTGAATGATGGTGAGAAAAGTTGTTTGATTTCTCAAATTGATGAAAGTTGGTTATGGCATAAGAGGATGTGTCATGTTAATTTTGACTGCATGATAATGATAAGTTCTACTCAAGTTGTTAGATATTTGCCTAAGATTGTGAAGCCTGCTAATCTAGTATGTAAGGAATGTCGGATGGGAAAGCAAACAAGAACTTCATTAAAGAGTAAGTTGTATTCATCTAATGAATTGTTAGATCTAGTGCATGTTGACTTATGTGGTCCTACAAGAGTGAGAAGCATGCAGGGTGACAAATATTTCATATTGTTGATTAATGACTACTCTAGGATGATGTGGGTTACTTTTCTAAGGGAGAAATTAGAATCGTTGGAGAAATTCAAGATATCCAAAGATAGAGTGGAGACTAAGACAAGAGTGAAGTTGAAGTGCCTAAGATCTGACAGAGGAGGAGAATTTACATTAGGAGAATTTGATACATTCTATGAGAGGAATGGAATTAGAAGACAATAATCTGCTCCTATAACCCCTCAGCAAAATGAAGTTGTTGAAAGAAAGAACATAACCATTTTGGATGCTACCAGGACTATGTTGATTGAAGGAAATGTTGCACAAATTTTTTGGAGAGAAGTTGTTAGCATTGTTGTTTACACATTCAAATGGGTGCATATAAAAAGTGATCTGGTAGGACTCCTTATGAGTTGTGGTTTGTTCATGTTCTTACAGTTAAATATTTTAGAGTTTTTTGAAGTAAATGTTATATCAAGAGAGATAAGGATATAGGAAAGTTTGATGCAAGATGTGATGAAGGAATATTCTTAGGATATTCTACTATGAGCAAGGCCTACTGGTGTTACAACAATAGACTAAGAAAGATAGCGGAAAGTGAAAATGTGAAGGTAGATGAATGTCTTGGAAAGCAGATTAGAGCATGTGATTATGATTTTGATGATGAAGATGTTGTTTCAAAGCCTGTGTAGATTGAGATCTTAATTTTTTTTCCAATTTTCAACCAAGGTTATTGTAATGGAAGTAGGTCTGAGTTTTGTTTACCAATGTGATCCTATGTGCCCTTTTTGTAGGGATGTTGATATTAATTCTATTAGGCTTGCAAGTGCGCAGGTGTTGGGGTTTGAGTCTTTTTAGTGACTTTTGGGTTTCAGGTGTCTTCTTGAGGCTCTAGAGGCTAGGTTTTGATTTTAGGCCTTGTTCGTCATTAAGATTGTGATCAGATTGTCATATTGTCTTGTGTTATGGATGTTTATGGTGGCTTAACTATCTTTTGGTGTTATATCATTGTTTTCTTTTGTTGGATTGAGCCCTATGTGCTTTGTTGTTGAGATACTGGTAATGATGCTTTATGGATGCAATGTTGTTTTAGATTTCTATTAAGAGACTCATTTGAATCATATTATGATGTTCACTTGATGATGATCCTGTAAACTAGAAAATTTGGGGTCTTAGCCAATTCTCCACATAGAAGGGAGGATTCACTAAGCTCAATTTTTGACTTGAGGGAGACTTTACATTCAAAAGGGGGGGATGAATCTACTAGATCCAATCCTAAATGATGTAAGGAATGAATACTAAGTAGATTGATTGTGATTAGAATGCAATTGACCCTCTTTTGTAAGTTGACTAGTTGAATTAAAATTAAGTGTTGGAAATGAAGACAAAGTATGAAAAAACAATGAGCTACAGATTTGGGATTCAGTCGTGTACCTGGATTTGAGAACTTTGAGATGATTTAGAGCTGCTCCATGAAATCAGGAAAAAGTTGCAGGGAGACCATGTGTCCGGATAGGGGCGCCCTCCTATTGGTCCTCCAAACTTTCTGCATGTCAAAAAGGGTTTCTTCATCTCTGCGAATAAAGCTTAATCCCAAAAGTACAGCTGCGCACTTGTTTCCTCCACACAGAAAGAAAGTGAAATGTGTTGGGAATAGGTGTTTGGCTTCAGGTCAAACCCCGATTTTGGAATTAACCGAGTGGTTGAAATAATGTAAATGAAATGACTAAAAGTAGAAATCCTCCTCTTTGAGGGGATGTTGAATTTCTTAAAAATGAAATGCTTATACCTTGTTGTGAAGTTTTGTTTGCCTCCACATGGAATTAGGGTTTCATGAATTAGAATGTTAATCTCCTCTTCAATGCTTGAAATTTTGACTCTATTGTTGGTCCAAATCTTGAAGGAAAACTAAAAATGCTCAATTTCTCTTGAATGCTTGATCTCTTGAATGCTTGATGACCTCTTGTGTGTATGCGTTAGATTGTATATGTCAAATGAGAGGGTAAATCCCTCTTATATACTTGCCAGTAGGATTAACTGATTAATTTTTTGACTTGAGCTAACATAGGGGGGATTTCCCCGCTTCAAATTTGAGTTAGGTCAAGGGGAGGGGATCAAGATAGGTTCCCATGAATAGGGACTAGGGTGCCACACCCTGATCCTACCTTGTTTTGGGTAGGATAAAGGTGGCTTTTGAGTGCAGTGTTAATTTACAAGGTGATTTTGATGTGTATGAGCATATTCAGGTCTCCAATTAGGTTGAGGGGTGCAAACACTAAGGCAAAGACCCAAATGCACTTAAAAATTGTGAGGGGTGCAATTTTTTAATGTTACATTTAGCCCCCACTTTAGCAGGAGTACGAGATTATGCAAATACTGTTGGTAAAGTACAAGGAATTCAAATTGAAATAGTTTCACCACGTCAAGAGGAAAGATTCACCAAGCCCCCGGTGGACTTTAGGATCTTAAAACTTCAATAATAAGGTAAAAGGGAAGATTGTGAGAGAGAAAGAGAACCATGAATACAACTAGTAAGGTTCTCTTACTATGAGTCATGAAAAGAATACCAAAAATTACAAAGCAAAGACAAAGTTCACTAAGTAACTTAAAGTATCAAGAGAGAGAATCATGAGCAGAGTGTATGCCCCCATGCTAAAGCGATTGTGGATATTTTGTTGGGAGCAATGGCTTTAAGGTAGGGTACACCCAAAGAAGACAAGCATGTTATCAAAATAATTTAGTCCCCAAGAGAGGATAAATTAAAGGATAATGAACCCAAAGCACAAAACACGAGGTAGTTTCACCTAAATTTGGATTCAACATTCTTTTAATGATAACCCATGTATATCATGTATATCTATGCATATAATTATCCTCATCCCTCAAAGAGAGGAAACCACCATGGAAGAAGGGAACAGATGTGTCTTTTGAGTCAACTTGGAAGAGACCAAAAGATATCTCAACTCTTTGCATCATCCTCAAGTAAACAACACTAGGGACAATAAATAGAAGAATGTCACAAATAAGCAAGAGAGGAGAGAGAAAGAGAATCTACAGTACTAATGAAGCTAATCAAGCACGTCATCCTACCCATGATCTTGTTGATCATTAATTCGGGAAGGTGGACAACACGCAAGAGGAGCCACATTGAGCATGGTAGATGGAGCTATCACAAGTTCCAAACAAGGACCATGCTCTAATGTTGAGTGACTTTGTTCATGACTAGGAGCTAGGATCGATGCTTTTGAAATTTTTGCAGATAAGTCACTGTCAACATCAACACATTCATATTCATCATCAGAAATATTAAGATCAACATTTTCATCATTAACAACATTCTCAACTATTTCTTCATCAAGATTAATAAGATTGGGAGCTCTAATAGGAATAGAACTTGAACCACCATTTGTCTTTAGTATTTTGCGCCTTGGAGAATTAGGTTGAACATCTTGTTTAGGAGAAAATAGAATCATGTCAATTGTTGGTGTTTTAGGAGAAGAAATTGTTTGGAAAGAAACTTCACAAGCTCTAGAACGATGTCTCCATCGGTGTTCTCTCGCACAATGGTTTCGGCTAGTTTTGGCTAAAGGTTTAGGTTCATCAAATATAGGCTTTGTCTCTTCTTTTAGGGAAGGATGAATGGTTTTAGGTCTTTTAGGTTGGACAATAAGAGAATTTGGTAGCTTCTCTCTATAAGATGAAGAAGGAGGAATGACACCATATAAAGGAGGAATAGGAGGTGTAGAAAGGAGATCGGGTCCATCATGAGGAGGAAGGATATGTCTAGCCTTAGGAGGAATAGATTGATGTTTAGGAGGAAGAGTTTTTCTTCCTTTGGGAGGAAGAATGGACTCATCCATAGGAGAAGGAATAGATTCTTCTTTTGGAAGAAGAATATCTCTTTTCTTAGGAGAAATGATACTCTTCTCTTTAGGAGAAGTAATAGGTGCCTCTTTAGGAAGAAGATCATTTCATTCGTTGGGAGGAAGAATAATATTATCTTCAAGAAGGGGTATATGATCATCAAAAGGAATGTTCAGTGTTGGATTTTTAGGTTTACTCAATTATAAAATTATTTCATTTTTCCATTTCTAATATGGTCTAAAGAGAGCATCACTTCTAGGTTGAAGAGGCTTGAATTGTTCGGACCAAAAATAATCAAGACAAATATCTCCATGCCGCATTGTAGGTTGAAATATGTTATTATTAATGATAGACTTATAAATCACTGAGAGGGGGGGTGAATCAGTGACACCAAAAACAATACTACTTTAAACACTGACCGATTTATATACTTAACAAGTTTACTCAACACTATGCATGAAATCCAAAATGATATTAAAGCATCCACACAAAGTAAAACATCCACCATAGCACAAGTGTTTATATGTGGAAAACCCGACTGGGAAAAACCACAGTGAGATGAGACTCACAAGTTAACTATCTGCAGTAATAGGTAACTGACCGGTTAAGGTTTACAAAAATACTCTGCTAGGAGCGAATCCTGTTAAAGATCCCAAAGCTCTGTTAGGAGCTATACCCTATTAAAGGTAGTAACCTATTAGGAGTAACCTCGGTAGAGGATATCTAAATCCAAACTAATGGATCACCTGCTTAGAGGATTTGTACAATGAATCTTGTTAGAGCTTACCCGGTTAGGGGATTTGACTATTGTAGTGATTAGAAAACAACAGGTGGTGTGATCTAGAAGTAGCACAACTTGCTTGAATAGATCCTCTTCTGCGCACTCAAAACTGCATTACCAACATATTTTGCAACTTAAGACTTTTGTCTTTGCATCAAATCATCTCATATCATATCTCTAAAATAGTTCATCATAATGTCATTATATAGACATTTAGATTTCATGTCGGCCTTAGAAACTATATCACAATTTCTTAGGTGCAGTTTATCTGGACAATCAAACATAACCCATCACAAATTACCGCCAAAACTTGTCGCTTAAGGTAACTCGTCACGACCAATGATAACTCATCACACAATCAATGAATACCGGTTGGAACACCTGTATCGATTAGAGTTAACCTCTATCAACGTATAAACCGATTGTCCTCCATTGCTTCTTTGATAATCTCCGTTGGATCTTCAAGTTGGTGTCGGGTCATTCCTGTATATACCGGTTGTCAACATGTACTGGTTTGACACCATCATAATCTTTCAATACCGGTTGCAATACAAGTAATCTTTAGAAGTAATACCGGTAGACAATGTGAACAGATGTGTGTGTGTACATGTTCCATCAATGACAACATATGAAGTCATTCATTACAATCATCATCAAGCTAACAATTAATAGTTATGATTTTATCATTATGAGTAAATTTCAAACACTTGTGAATAATAGAAGTGATCACTTTTATGTATTTGAGCCAAGGATGTCTCAACTTCACGTGAAATTGATCGAATGTAGGAATGATAGAAAATTGAACATCTAAGAATTTAATGCTAACATCAATAGGAAGTGTTATAGAACCTATTGGTGATCAAATCAATAGATTGGAAAATTCTATGAGTATGCCTTGATCAATGATCAAATCTTTCAATTGATTTGGCCAACTAATAGAGTGAACCTTTCAAGGTTGCTAACTCCCTCATTTCACGGTCTACAAAACCTAGGCAGGTGTACCTACTCACCAACTGATCTTCTTACTTGGTGCTTTTTATAGCAGATTTCACACTGTATCTTCTACTTCTAGTCTTATCTCAAAGTGGCATATATCTTTGGGATAAATTATCTTACTGTTCTGATTACTTTAACATCTCCTACTTTTTTATTCTCTTTTCTAAGTGATTAATTTTTTCTTTAATCCAACTCCTACTGTACTTCCTTCTAACTGTTTCTATTTTGAATCCTACTTATATCTCCTACTAGCATAAGAATGAAATTGAAAAATATGTGGATAAATGATCTGAATTGAAAATTTGTATGTAACTAGACCAATGCCTTATCTCCTTTGGAAAATAGAGTCAATCACTTGCAAACCCTATGTATAACTATGAAAGACAATTTTAAAATCCTCCCTTAGATGGATTTGTCAATTATCTAACCCTCAATGTTACAATTAGATGTCTTCAATTATTGTTAGTCCGGTTGAATTTAACTCTCACAGAAAGACCAATCAAAATAGAATGCAAATAGTCGCCTTTTGTCTCAGATGCACTCTATATTTTTCTAACTTGCAATTACAACATGAAATATTCACATAATGATTTAAGATAACAACCACTTGCTTCAAATGGTTATAACAAAGAACTAATCTGAAGAGAAATTCACTACAGCACAATGGAGAAAAAAGAACACTAACTATTTTTTTATTTCTATCTAACTATATTTTACAAATTCCATTTTTTATATCTTACATTACAATTTTATTCTATTTTTTTCATTTTGTTTTACATATAAATATCACATATTAGGGTCACATCAATTTGCTTCATCTGTCATGTCTGTTTGGCACCATTCTGACAATTAAGTCGTTGTTGGAAACTGTCTACCATTAATGTCATTTCGAGATAGGTTAAACCAATAAGAACCCACTAGCTTGATTTTGATCTTCAGGTTACCTATGTCGATCACATCTTGAATGGTGCTTATCGAGATTGTTTCAACTATTGGCATACCCAAAAATTGTCTTTCTGACTTCACAAGTTATCCCGATGAAGATCTTCACCTTTGATTATGCCCATCGCTATAAGTTATTTTGATACAGGTATTTGGTCGAGAGTGCACTATCGAAGTAGCTAGTCTGATGTCACTTCATGTACTCATTTTTGGAATAGGTTGGATTATCGGGTTATAGATAATCCATTATCCCGATCTCAGTAGTTACACCGATAAGATTCCTTCTCCATTTTCCTTCTATCGCCATAGGTTTTACCAATATTGATTTCTTCAGTCATGAGTTCATAATCGGGATAGTTCCCCCGATCTCATTCTATCTATTCATCATCGGGATAGCTTTAGTAATCGAAACCCTATTGATGTGCTATTTTGACTTCATAAGTTATTCTGATATGCTTGCATAACACTCTTTTTGTATTTTGTTTCATCGGGATAACTTGCATCATCGAGATAACTTTTTGAACTTACCCCAGTCTCATATATTATTCTGACAAGGCTTGCATCGGCATGATATATCCCAAAATGTGTGCATTGTGATAGTTTACTTTGTTGACATTGCAGTGCTTCTCTGCCTTTGATGGCTATTCCAATACACATCCACATGCTTGGTTCAGTATAACTACACCGAAATGGCAATATTGGGATAGTTAGTTTTATTGGAATCGCATAAAATTGTTATTCTGCTTTTGTTAGTCATTTTGACAGGAAACTAAGACTTCATGTTCGGCATTGCTATCCTAATGTCCATGTTCAATACTGATTTATTAGATCAGGTTAGCTATTCTGATATAGACTATCTAACATTGATTTATCAGATCGAAATAGCTATTCCAATATAGATATGAAATATTTTCTTAGTGAGGTTATCTTACTGATCTTTTATGGATTTATTAAGAATTTTTCACATATTATTAGGGCATAATGGAGACAATATGTGGGATTCAATGTTAGGTACAAGAAAAATTATGTAGCTTCAACATTTCACCTCTTTACACACAAAATCCTAGTGATCATGTCAAGGGTTTTGTTATGAAATTTAGGGTTCCAATAGAACCAATAGCAAGGCAAGAGAAGCCATCAAAAATATTAACTACCGCATCAATATCAGTATCATCATATATCACTTGATGCAATTGCAAAGTATAAAGAAATTCTTCAATTGTCACATTAACCATGCAAGAAGGATCAATAAGCACTTCTCTAGTGGGTATACCTTAGGAGGTTCTTGTTGATCTACAAGGTTCGCCACATTATTAGATCCAAGGCCAACATCATTGGGAGAGAAAGTAAGATAATCAGTCTCAATCACATTAGTGGAATGGGATGGTAAAGGATTAGTAAAAATTGGAAGGTTTTGATAAGGAGGAGCTACAGATTTATTTCCTTTATCATTCACACTTGCCACATATATAATATTGTTAGCAATCAATTCTTGAATCTTACTTCTTAATGAAAAACATTTTTTAGTATCATGACCAGGCTGACGATGATGTTGACAAAAAGATTTAGCATCAAAGTAAGTTCAAGTTGTCTTAGATGGATCAATTGGTTTGATTTGGGGAAGTTTTAACACGTTCCTTTGTATTAACTGAGACATAATTCTATGCAAAGATTCATTCAAAGGAGTAAACTCTTTTTCTCTTTTAAAGAATTTAGACAAAGGAGGCACACCTGTAGTGGTTGCTACTTGAGTGTTGTTGTTGATGTCATTGAATTTAAAGAATCCTTTGTTTGGTTTGAACTTTGCAAATGGTTGTTGAGCACTATCACCGTTATCACTCAAAGTCATGGAAGGAGATAATCTTTCCAATTGACTCATAGTCATTTGATAATTGTGAAGTACTAGACACAACTACGGAAAGGAAGTAAACTCGGTTAAGAGAAGTTTATCCCTAATATATTTTTATAAATGAGCAATGAAAATCTTTTGAATATCTTGATCAAGCACGAGAAAAGAAATCTGAGAATACAAATGCTTATATCTACCAATAAAATTAGTCACTTTTTCTTTAACTCCTTGTTTACAATGCATCAAATCGGTCAAAGTAAGTTTAGGATCAATGTTATTGTGAAATTGTTGAATAAAAGCATTAGCCAGTTGTTGAAAAGAATTAATAGAATAAGGAATCAAAGAACAATACCATTTCAAAACTCTATCCCTTAATTTTCTAGTAAATAATTTTTCTATCAACCTTTGATTGTGATAAAAGTCACTACACAATGTTTGGAATGTTTTAACATAAGTTAAGGAATCACCTCTTCCATTATAAATTTCAAATTCAGAGACTTCTACATGTTTAGGAGGGATGACTCTAACAATGTCATTGGATAATGGGCTCGCTACATCAAATGTAGGCACATTATACTTAGATTGATTCATAAAAGCTATTTGTTGTTGTAAGGAAGACATTGTTTGGGCTAGACTATTGATTATAGCTTCGGTAGAAGGATTGAAATTAGACATGTTGGATTGAGAGGGTGGAGTGATATTGTTTAATGAAGGAAGAGATTGAGAATAAGGAAGTGGAACATTATGATAAGTAGGCAATGGAGAAGATTGGGTAACACATGGAAGACTCATAGGAGGAATAAAGGAATTGTGATTATAGGAGTTGCCCCCTTGACTAATATTTATTGGTGGTGAATTTGATTGGGTAAAAAGAGGAACACTCATGGTAGGAGAAATCAAAGAAGAGGTAATTTCCCCATGACTAACATTTGTAGGTATAACATTTTGTGTAGAGGTACCCATGATGTTTGATGTGAAGGTAGGAACACTAGTCATAGGAGTTGTTAAAGGAATGGAATGATTAACTTGACTAGGAGGTTGTGTATAACCTAGGTTTTCAACACAACTCTTCATAGGCATGATAATAGAATCAACAATATGAGAAATACCATGAAAAATATCAAAACTATGTTTATCACTTTGAATCATTGTTTTTAATGCTTCAATCAATGGGAGATCTTCACTTTTCTGGGTATTCTTGACTCATCCATTGTTGAAGATTACCAAATTGATTGTCCATCTTCACCAATTGCTCAATGGATACCCTAGTTAGTGATTCCTCCTCATTATGAGAATTGTGAAGAGGATAAATGAGAATATTTGTAGGATGGGAAGAAGAGCCAATATCTTCATTGAAAAAGGTAGTCAAATTAAGCTCCATTTCCTCGGTAATTAAAACTTGGGCAAACTTAATTCTACAACTTCTTCTAATGGGGATACTATAGGTAGGACTAATAGTAGTAAAACTCGTGCGCTAGGGAAAATAAATTAGAAATAATAATGCAATCTCCTGGGAATTTGAAATTTAAAATTAGGGTTGAAAATGATCTCTTAATTTAAAAGTTTGAAAGCATGGAAAATAAAAATTACAATTAGGGTTGTCCAAATCTAGCCTCTTAATTAAAATTTTGAAATAATGAAGGAATCAATTTAATTTTTAAAATTAGGGTCCATAATTAACCTCTTAATTTTAAAATTTAAATTAAAAATGGAAATGTTGAAATTCAAATTTGATTTGGACCTTAGGGTGGCCTAAAATCAATAAAATTTCACAAATCTTTGGAATTTTGTAGTAAAATACAGTCAAAACAAGCTCTCGAAATTTGAGCAAAAAAAGTCGGGACCAAGTTGATGGCAATGTGGTTCAAACACACGGTCCAACCAACTTTTTACCAAATTTTTGGGGAAACAAGATATTGTGATTTTAATGAGAATTCCAGAAGGATATGGGCATTGGAGATGTCGAGATATGCGAAATAAGCCTTGAGGTTGAAATAGGACACACTTAGGATGTTTGATAAAATGATTGATTGAAAGAACAACAAAAGGGCCGACTTTTATGATTTTTAGAAGTAAGACAAGAGGCTTTAGATTTAATTGAGCCAATTAAATGCTTAAAGGAAAATTGGAAATTATGCAAGATTAATTTAAATTTTAAAAATTAGGGTTTGTTGCATTAACCACTTAATTTTAAAAATTTAAATTTGAAAATTTGACTATTGCAAGGAGGGAAAGTGAATTTTTGAAATTGAAGCAAAGACCCAAATCTGAAAATTAATTCAAGATCTACTTAACCCAGAAGTTCAATTTTAAAATTAAAAATTAGGGTTTTATGATTTAACCACTTAATTTTAAAATTTTGAAAATTGAAAGTGTAAATGAAAACTTGAATTGCAAAATTGAAGAGTTCTTAGATCTGAAACAATCGATCCAATTTAGACAAATGACAAATCTCAATTTTGAATCTAAAAAATTAGGGTTTTTGTGAATTCAACATTTAAATTTTTAAAAATTACAAATAAATTAAACTCGTAAATGAAAATTTGAATTTTAAATTGCATACACTCAAATCTGAAAAAAAAAATCAAAATTAAGGGTGTAAGGAGTTGGGTTCACCAAAATGTAAAGTGGAAAATTTGGGGGCTTAGCCAATTCTCCACATAGAAGGGAGGATTCACTAAGATCAATTTCTACTTGAGGGGGACTTTACATTCAAAAGAGGGGGATGAATCTACTAGATCTAATCCTAAATGATGTAAGGACTGAATACTAAGTATATTAATTGTGATTGGAATGCAATTGACCCTCTTTTGTAAGTTAACTACTTCAATTAAGATTAAGTGTTGGAAATGAAGACGAAATATGAGATTACATCAAGCTACCAATTTGAGATTCAGTCGTGCACTTTTATTTGATAAGTTTGAGATGATTCGGAGATACTCCGTGAAATCGAGCAAAAGTTGCAAGGACCATATGTCCAGACAGGGGCACCCTCCTGTCGGCCCTTCAAACTTTCTGTGCGTCGAAAAGGGTTTCTTTGTCTCTACGAATAAAGATTAATCCCAGAAGTACAACTATGCACCTGTTTCTTGTACACAGAAAGAAATGGAAATGTGTTGGGAATAGGGGTTTGCCTTTAGGTCAAACCTGGTTTTGGCCTAAACAACCCGAACCTCTTAAGCCTTGAAGTGACATCCTTTTATTATCTTATGAAAATTAGAAAAAGGAGATGATCATGTCTTGAGTAAGCCTAGAGATCCTATACCTGTGGATATTCCTCCTCCTCATAATGGACCTCGTATTCTTCATACTCATTCTATTCCTCCTATATATGCCTTAGTCTTGCCTCCTACATCTTACAAAGGAAATCACTCGACATCTTCTTTATTACAACCTAGGGGGGTTTCTTTCGTTCCTCCCCCTTTAAGGGAAGAAAAGAAGCCTATGTCCATTGATCCTCAACCTTCACAACCCTTGGCTAAAACTAAAGGAACTATTGTGTGAGAGAATGTCGATGAAGACGTCATGTCAAGACTTGTGAGATTTATTACCAAATTGTTTCCTCCATGAATATACCAAATGTTGACTTGATCCCATTTTTTCAACCTTTAGGGAGGAAATTCAACTTAAATAACCAAGATTAAAAATGCTTAAGAAAAATCATGGTTCAAGCTCTTTTTATTTTAGAGATCCTATTTTTATTAATCTAGATGATGATATGGATTATGATGTTTTTCATGCTAAAAATATTAAATCTAATGATATATATGACCTTATTGATTTGTATATTCACATTCTTCAAAAGCATTAACCCTAGCTCCTAGTGACAAACTAAGTGACTCATCATTCGAGCATGGTCCTTGTTTGGAACTTGTAGTAGCTCTATTTATTGTGCTTGAAGTGTCTCCTCTTACATCTTCTCCACCATCCCTAAATGATGTTCAACAATATTGGGAGGTTGATGATTTTCTTGATTAGCTTCATTCATGTCATAGATTCTCTTTTTTGTGTTTGCTCGTTCATAATGTGCTTCCCTTGTGTTGTTTTTCTTGACATGTTTTTGTGTTATGTTAGGTTCTCTTTAGATGACCCTTGTTACTCCATTGGTGCAAGGTAATAAAGAGGTTGAATCCATTGTGGCATTCTTCTATTTGTATCTCCTTTCTTCTATATATTATGCCTTGTGTTGTCTACCTGGGGATGATGCAAAGCATTGAGATCTCTTTTTGGTGACTTAAATGTTGACTTAAATTGACACTTGTGATTAGATGAATACTAAGAGGGGGGGGGGGGGGGGGGTGAATTAGTATGCCCAAAAATTTAACCAAACTCTTAAGTAATTTTACTGCAGACCGGTATAGTAGTTTAAAAAACAAACTGATTAAAACACAGATAAGCCAAATAGCAAATAAAGAATTCACCCACAAAAGAACAATCACCATAACACAAGATATTTTGACGTGGAAACCCAAATGGGAAAAACCACGATGAGTAAAACTCACAAGTCAACTATTTGCAAAATAGTAACTGGACCGATTAAGGCCTTACAATGTTCTTCACCAGAACAAATCCTATTAGGAATCCAGATCTCTGTTAGGAGATAAAACCTATTAAAGACTACCTTGTTAGAGGATTTTAGATCCACACACCTATGAACCACCTTGTTAGAGAATTTACAATAGGCTTGACTAGGCCTACCTAGTTAAGGGTTTCGGACTTGTCAAAGAAATTAGTAATCAACAAGTGAATGATCTAGAAAGTAGCACAGAATGCTTGATTAGATCCTTGACTGCTCTTTTGTTAATGCATTGCAGCATTACTTCCATCTTCTATCCTTTGAATATCCAATCTCTATCGCACGATGCTTCTATAACAACTTCTCTCTTCAATATACGCACACACTAAAACCCTAGACATGATGTCCTTAAATAAGAAGTTGATATCATGTTGGTCCAATGAGATTGGATTACAATTTCTTGGGTTCAAAGCATCTAGACACATTTTGTAACATGACACAAAACCATCATCAAAGTGTCAGTGGATGATAACTTGTCACACTTTACAAGTTTACCGGTTTAACACAGTATACTGATTATCGGTTAACAAACAAAGACCGGCAAACCAGAACATTGTGTTCCGATCAAAAAAGATTAATTGTCGCTAGGGGTCCTTGTTCCGCTTGAGGTCTTCATACCTCCTGAGGTCTTCATACCACTTGAGGTCTTCAGTCATTCTTTGACTGGTAAACTTCTTCTACAAAACACCGATAGTCTTCTATAAACAAAGACTACACATTCAATGGCATATAATACTGGTGTGATCAATACAACACATATTACCGGTTGAGAATAACTCATACATAAAATAAGTGTGTGTCCATCAATGGCAATCACAACTAAACATGCCAACAACCACCTCAACTGAGTACAAACATTATCAAAATGCCAACATGATCTTCTTCCATTGTGTTTGTAGTTCCACTACCTTTGGGGGATGAGGTCAATTCAATACAAATATTCTTGATATACATTATTTATCATAAGAGAATACTGACCCTAGAGTTAGTGGATCCCTTATGTTCTTTTTCCTATATGTTTTGTGACCATTATCCTTTGATTTATCATTTCTTTGGGGCATATCATTGTGGTAATGTGCCTATGTTTTGGATGCATTCTACCTTACAGAAATTACTCCCAATAAGGCATTTTCAATTGCTTTAACGTGGGGGCATACACTCCGCTCAATGTTACATGTTTTTCCCACACCATGACATGTTTTTGATACTCAAGTTACTTTGTGAACTGAGCCTTTTGCTTTGTAATTTGGTATTTTTATTTTTCATGACTCATAGTAAATGAATCTTACTAGGATAGTACAATCATATTCTATATCTTCATCTTTCTTATGTTGTCCCTTTTATCTTGATATTAGATTAGTAAGATCCTAAAGTCCCTAGGGGCTTATTGTGTCTTGTCTCTTTGATATCTTGGTGAAATTTTTTCAATGTAACTTTTTTATTTCTCCATGGGCATGCTTAGTCTTATATTCCCATTAAAGTGGGGGCTAAATATAGCATTGTAAATTGTACTTGCTTACAATTTCATCCTCACCTAGGCCTCACTTTGGAATTTTGGCTTATGATTCTTGATTATAGTGCCGATTCTAGTCACACCACATTCCAAACTCACATTTTCATCACCTTTCCATCTCCTTCCTCATTCTAGAGTAACGACTAAATCAAGACCAAGGAAACCCACACCTTGGTCCTAAATCAAGACTGGGGTGTAATCAGGCCATAAATTGGGGCCTCACAACAATCATTTCATTTGAGTGAGAAATGTTATCCCATGTTATCCTATTCCAAATATTCAATTTATTTTCAAATGGTCAACTATAAATGGAGGTCTACCCCTCTCATTTGAAACCTAACATTTTCAAGAGGCAAAATTATGATCCTAATTCAATTCAAGTGAGCAATAAATTAGTCATTCATCAAGCACTAGAGCAAAAGAAAACTTAAGTTCAAGTATTGAAGATGGCAAGCACGATCAATGTTTTATAAAGGCATCTTACATGAAACCCTAAAACCTTTGTGTGAAGGTCAAACAAAACTTCATCAAGGTATACATTATTCAACCTTTCTCTCAAAACAAAAGTATTTTATTACAATATTTTATTACATTTATCAATTCAATTTCATGGTTAATCCCAAAACTAGGCTTTGACCTAACGAAAAAACCTATTCCCAACATCTTCCCCTCTCTTTTGTGTGCAAGAAATAGGTGTAGGAATTGTAATTAATAATTTTGACAGTGTCAACAGTAACGAACAGGTTCAAATTTTGATGATAGAAAATTTGAAGGACTAGGGTGGATCTGTGGTACCTAGTCCCAAACAATCAGGCCAAACTTTTAGGAGCAGGTTCTAAACATCTTCTTTTGCCTAGATCTTAGTTTCTTTCTCCCGTGGGATATTGTAGCAGTCTGTTTGTGAAATTTTACTTCAATTATTTATACTTTTACCCTAATTTTAGAATTACATTCCAAATTCAACTAAGAAAGGCAATAAACAATCCAACCAATTGAATCCAATCAGAATCTTATTTCTTTCCCCAGTACGGATTGAGTCTAGATCTATTAGGTTCAATCCTCTTTCAATGTATGTTGTGTTAATTGGTATATTTAGTGGATTTACTTGGTGAAACCCTAATTCCCAATTTTCATACATTACAATTAATATTATTGTTTCTTTTATTTTGATTTGAGTAGGTTAGTGTAAATTTATCTTATTCTTGCATGCTCAAGTTTTCATGTACACACATAGTACTATACTAATGCTTGGTTTTTTTTAATTTCATTTAAAGACAAATAAGCATAAATTGCATTGTACAAAATACCACCTTGGGTCACATCCCTAAGGCCAAAAAAAGTGTGTCCTCTATGAATTGCTTAGATTTGGATGTTTTTTAGTTGATCTTGAGACATTTCAAACATAATGGTGCTATTTATTTCACTCACATCTACCTCAAAAATTATGCAACCTACAAATGAGACACAAAAATCATGCAACCCAAAACCTCAAAGATGGCCTCTATGGGTCCAAAATGGATAAATAGAACAAACCTAAATTATTCAATAGATGCAAATGTGATGGTTGGATTGTTGGCATGAAACACTGCAATGATGATCAGGTGTTGTCATCGATGGCAACTTGAGTCAAACATCCAATCCACAGTTCATGATTCACTCATACCGAAAGATTGATTGAAGTTCGATGAGGAGAATAGGTCATTCGACAGAATGTACAGTGTTGTGGTTGGCAATTCATGTGTGTTGTATATTTTATGTTGCGGATCTCAGAGAAGAATTATGGTCATGTGATATGCATTATTCTCCATTTGTATCCTTTGGTAATAAGTCTTGGGTGATTTTTCTAGTAGAACAATGTTCATTAGTAGAAGCGAGTAAAGATTTTATGTGTGGATCGTGCAGAGTAATTTTGGTGGTTGTTTGTGTGTTCGAGGTTGTTGAGCCGACATATGGGAAGCATGTGGAAATTTTATTTTGGTGCGCTTAGTTATTTTTTATCGGATTGAGCCGACTTGCGTAACACGTTTCATTTGTGTGTGATGCAATTTTTGGGCCGACATAGAATTGATCTAATTTGATGTTGTGGATATATTAGACTGATTGATTTGATCATTTGGGTGATTGATGGTTGTGTGTGAAGTGGCTATGGGTGATTGTGCATAGTTTCACGTGCGCAGTTGGAAGATTGGTGCTCCGGTATGATGCAAAATATCATAATAGAGCAGAGTGTGATCATGTGTTTTGTGCTTAAGTGGAACTACACTTAGGCATTTGTTGATGCTATTAAATAGTTGAAACCTTCTTATAATAATTTATAGTATTTTTGTAAGGTAGTGAGCCTTCTGAGGTTGTAGCCCCTATTGTAATTTGAGCAGTGAGCTTTAGGTAGTGTGCCTGAATGCATGTGCATTCCCCTTACGTAATATTTTTATACTTCTAATAGAGTATATTAATATTGTGGGTTTGAATCCCACTGTTGTTTTTCCCTTAACTGGGTTTCCACATAAAATTTTTGGTGTTGTGGTGTTGTTGATCTTTGTTTTGTATTTTTGCACTTTACTTTTCTTCATTTGCATTGAGTGGTTGAAAGATCGGGTTAATAAAGGTAAAAAATTTAGAACATTGGTTCACCACCCCTCTCAATGTTCCTTGATTCCAATAATTGGTATCAGAGTCAAGTTCCTCAGAAGAAGCCTAACAACTTGAGGAAGATCTAGGAAGGTGTCTTAATGGATTCCATTGGTCTTAAACAACAGTGACTTGTTGCACTTGATGATCTAGATCAGTCCAAAGCCAAGGTCCAAGAATTGAAAACAAATCTTAAAGATGCTGAAATTTTCATTTGGATATTAAAGGAGCAACTAAGTAAAGCCAAGTAAAAGAGAAAAGAGCTTGTTGATCAGCTTCAACAGAAAGAAAGTCAAGGCATTGATGAAGAAGCTCTGAAGGAAAAGACTGAAGAATGTGAGAGACTTGCTAGAAATAATGTAGTTCATAAGAATGAGATGGAAGCCATTGTGATGAAATTGACGAGGGAGATTGAAGAAAGGAAGAAGAATGAAGAAAAGCTTGCTTAGTCCTTGAATGAAAAAACTGAAGAATGTTGCAAACTTGAAAATGAGAATGGATAGTTGATGAGTGACCTTCAAGATGCTAGAGAACGTGAGGAAGATCTTGGAAAGAAGGTCCTACTTCTTAAGTTTGACCTTTAAGTTGCAAATGAATATAAAAAAAGTTCCAGATCAGTTCATCCAGACTAGATGAGATGCTTTCAAGTCACAAGAATCCTAATGATACACAAAGTCTTGGATTTGAGAAAGGTGAAAGCTCCAAATTAGCACAACAGATGAACAATTCAAGTAAGCCTCTTGTAAGGCAATCTAATGCTCATAAAATCAAAGGTAACTATTTTGTTTGCAATAAATTCGGTCATATGGCTATTCAGTGCAGAAATAGGATAAACAATAATGGTCCACCTTTAACCAATCAATGTTTCAAATGCAATAAGTATGGTCATAAGGCAAACGTATGCAGAAGTGTGATAAATAAATTTCAGAATAGGAGAAATACCAGATGTTATGCATGTGGTAGGTTTGGAAAAATTGTTAATCAGTGCAGATCAAGAGGAAATCAGATGAACTTCAAACCTATGCAAGGAAATGTTGTTTGTTATGCTTGCAACAAATCCGATCACATTGCTAAGTATTGCAAAAGAAGAAATATAAACATGAGAGGTTCAGAAGACAAGAACAAGACTGTGAAGGCAGATGAGAAGGGCAAAGAAAAAGTTGAAGAGATCAGAGATCAGATGAAGAATACTTAGGTAAAGACAAGTGGTGATAATGTAGGAAATGGGTCCACACTTGATTCTGGTGTTAGAACCTCATCCGACAACTAAGCCAAGGCATTCGGCCTTAGGGGGAGGTTTTCATGAAAATCTTTCAAACCCCCTCTTGGAGATCTGTACCTGGTTCTGAAAAGTTGCAGAGATGTGTGTGATGATTACAGATGAATTTCTGGAAGTTTTTTATCAGACTTGATAATCCACAGATGATCTTTTGGGAGAACTCTATGAATACATGGTATTTAGAAGAATTAGGGTTGAGTGAATTTATTATACCTAAAAGTTAGGTATGCAGAGGATAAAAACAAATTGGATTTTCATTTCTCACTTTGCATCCGAAGCGAGAGAACTGAAGAGCACAATGAAGAAGAAGTTCCAGAGATTCCGAGCGAAGAGAATATTTCCCAAGTGATCTTGCATCTGGTTGGAAGGTATTTATTGGTTGACGCTTTTTCAGTTTAAAGCTTAATTTTTTTAGATATGGCATCTTCTGTTATTGCGACCCCATTGGTAGTAGATGTCACTGATAGGGCAAGGCCTAATTTCAAGAAGCATTCATTTAAGTTAATAGAGGATGATCCGAGCAGTGCATTTTCATCAGTCCCTTATGGAGTGATGCATGAAGAGTATATTTGGGCTTACATTTACTATAACATTGAGGATCTCGGAAGTGCCCAAATGATGAAACTATACACTCAACACATGATTGACGGGATGGGTAGCCTGAAACCCGAATTTAAGTTGACCAAGGAGAAGGGTTTCATGCAATTCATAAACTTTCTAGTCTTTGATCAACCTGAGTGGGTTCGATACATTCTGAGAAAAATGCACGATGATTCATGTGGCTTGATAAACCCCACAAGATTACCAAGAGTGTAATTAAGGCGGTAACATGTTTGACCTCAGTCGGTGAGGTGCATGCCTTGAGAAATATGAAGAACCGGATAGTAACAAAGGCAACTGGTTCTCAATTTGACAAAAGGACAATGACAATCATTGATATTATTGAGTATGATGTCATATTTGCATCAATCATGATGGGATATAAGTTATATCACTCTAGCCAGGATAATTCAGTATCTAATATGACTATCTATGTTGCTTATCAGATATTGAAGGAAGATAAGAAATATGATCTATGTAAAGTTCTCCAGAGTGATCTATTGGGAAATTTGAAGAAGATCAAATAGGATAAGAAGCATGTATTCAAATTTGGAACTATGATCATATGTTTGTACTTCTACTTTATGAATGAAATTTTGGGAGTTGACAAAGTTCAGTGGGCCTGTGACAGGCTGGTGGCAATACAAATAAATGAGAATTTATGGCCTCAGAGATTCTACAGTCCAGAATAGTATTCTTTGGGGATACTTAAAAACCTTGCAGAGTAGGGAGAGAATTCCTAAGGAGATAGTGGAGAAGTGTGAGACCCTACCCTAAGCCTGTCATAGCCCTTGGGGGACTCGGTCAAGGCTACCTATGTGGCACCCCACTTGGTAGCTTACTCAATAAAACCCCCCCAATTTGCAAAACTTACAAGTTCTGCTAAGAATTAGACCATCAATTTTTATTTTTATTTTTAAAACTAAAAATACCCTTTTCGAGAGCTCGAAGTGAGGAACCTTGACATATGATTTTTATAGAATCTCGATTAGAATTAGTATATTAAAATTATAAAATACTATAGGTAGGTATATTAACATTCGAGAAGACTTTGATTCGTTAAAAAAAATAGTAAATCATATCAGAAAAACTTTAAAAATTATATATAACACTCGAGGATTGCTATAGTTTTGATAGGGGAAATTTGGTGGGAGACAAAAACTGTCGATTTTGAGAAACTTCGAATTTGAATTGTTATAACAGTGAAAATATACATCGAAATCAGATTTTTTTTCTTCACTGGCTATGGATGTCATCTAAAACATATTTCAAAATCAGAGGAAAACAAGATTATTTACATATAGTTTTGTGGTGGGAGGTGAAACCCCTGATTTGTAGTATTTTTCAATAATTGAAAAATTGACATTAATAATTTAAAAAACATATCAATTCTTGTTCCAATTTTTTTTTTTTAAATAATAGGCATAAACTTCATCCAGTTTTACACATTTCATCAGTTTACATCATCTTCAAATACCAAATAGAAATGTCACTTTTGTGTCATTGAAGTTGAACTATTTTGTTGTTGTTAGCCTTTTCCTTTATAAAAGTGAGACACAAGTTTGTAATTTTACCCACTTCTTTATTTTCACTATAAACTTATCATTTGATACATTACTTTGATGCACTATGGATTTAGATACTATTTGATAGATGATTTGATATCATTGGATATGATATATCCCATATTATGTTTGGTTTTAGTACTTATGTTGATGATGTTATGATTCATGTATGCATGCCTAATTGATGAATGTTTTATATGATTTCAATGATGTTGCAATTGATTAAATGATCACATATGGATTGTTAGGAAAAGTAATTGGATTCTATCTTTATTGTTCTTTGATTAGGAGATCAATCCATGATATGATGTGAAATTGGATGCTATGTGTTTAAAAGTGTATTCCTTCATATATGTATGCATGTTTTGGACCTACTGATGTGTGGATTGCAATGTGTAGGATATTAATCCATGTGACCATGGAAATACATGGGAGAACTAGAGCCAAACCTATGTGTGATTGTGAAGCCAAAGTTTATCTATTTGGAGAGACAATACCTCGTTTGTAATGTGTTTATTTTCATATAAGTGAATGCATGTATGTGTTCAATTTGTTCAATTTTAATTTATACCACCTTGAAAGGGCATGTCCATTGTATGTTGATGTGTTGTATTTCATGGTGTCACTTGACACTTGTAATGTGTTGTGAGTTGGCATGTGACATGTCCTTGAAAGGGAAATGTGAAAACCTATGCATTTTTCAAACCTTGTTTAGTTTTCCCAAAATGCAACTTGGTTAGGGAGCCCTTGGTATGGTCAAATCAAGTTTGACCCGTAGGTAAACTTTAGGTGGGTTTTTGGGGGGTCAAACTAACTCCTATAGTTGAGGTTAAGTCATTTTTGAAGGCCCACTTGATATACCTATGGGCAAGGGACCTTTTTGGGCTTAAACCCACTCACATGTGATTGTCAAGTCACTTCAAAAGTG